>NC_090827.1:67153024-67456055 GCF_028021215.1 Eschrichtius robustus | reverse complement strand
TTATTTTCTCTCAGGCCCTGGCATTAAAATCATGAGATATTGATCAGAAATGTAGCCTGGCACAAGACAGTCCTGGGGAGAATATTGAAAAGGAACAATATCATAGCCATTATGTATGGAAGCCAGGAGACACCATTGATAAAGTATTGATAAAGAATAGTAAGGAAAGATACATTTTCAAGAGAATTAAAATTAGTTTATTTGAGGAGTGTGCCAGACAGTCATGCCCTAAGCTGGGGAATATTTTAGACTCAACACCAAATTAATTGGACCTGAGGTTCATATAAACATCTTCCAATTCTTTTGGAATATCAGAGATTAAAATAAATAAATCATTATTGTCCCATGAGAAGGCTAACAAAAAAACCTAAGGAACATCCTAAATGAATAACCTTTATGTTGGGGAAGAAAAACAATAAGCAGGTCCAGAAGTAATATTTTGGGTAGAGGCAGAGAATTCCCAAAACATAGATTGGGTGTAGTCATAGAAAACGTAGATATGGGTGTGGGCAGAGAATACCCAAAACATAGATTATCAGGAGCATGGCATAGAGAAGAAGGTACAGGCTCCAGATGAGTATGTCCACTTACACCTGAGGACTCTTTGCCCCTGAGGATATAGACAAAAGAAGAGTGATTGCAAGTGTTCTAAAGACCAGGGTCCAGATCCAGGGTCCCAGTTGTCTGGGTCTAAGAGATACTAAAAAGATTCTGAGATTTATTGTTAAATACGTGTTATTATGGTGTAAAATTGGGTGAACTTATATATCAGGATGTTTTCATTTTACTACTTTTTCTTTTTTACTATTTAATCTGTGCCACTTTTGAGGCAATGATCAAAATATCAGCAACGTATAATATAACTTTTTTTCTGTTGCTATAAGTAGGTACTTTCTCAAATGTAAAAGAGTTCTACAAGTCTATATATTAAGATATTTATTCTGTGAACAGTTACTGTCTCAAATATTGTGCTAAATACTATACTATGGAAATATACCATAATTATTTCCCTCAAGGAATTTTCAGCCTCATGGGAGAGACAGAAATCAAATGGTAAATACATTGAAGAGGTTTGCTTAAAACTAATTAGCACAAAGGCTACTATTTATAATCTAATGGCAGGCTGAGGGAAGATTTCTCTTTTTATTGGGGAATTCTATCTTAGTTTGAAGTACATGTTAGCCAAGTAGGCGCTGGGCAAAGGAAGGAGGAAAGATTATTTTTGGCATAATGACCAACATATGAAGACAGAAAACATAACACTGCTAAATCTAAGATTAATAGATTTCATATGGGAGATTACGTTGTTATACGAAATAAATGATTCTCTTCCATGCTTAGCCTTAATCATTGGATTTGTGTCACCACCTACCTGAAAGTTTTGAAATTCTTAGAGGAGCCTGGTTGCTCACAACCTCTGTGTGTGTGTGTGTGTGTGTGTGTGTGTGTGTTAGAATGTTTAATTGCTCAGAGGTCTATGAGAACCATTTCTCAATGGATGGGAGAAACAAGGTGCAACACTCAAGGTCAACTATTATGTATCTTTCAAATGGAAACAAGAGAAAATATGTTTGACAAAGTTTGCCTGGGCTAGTGAGGACCCAAGAGGGTAATAAGAGATTCACTACCCCATCCCCTTATTTGCTCTGGAATTTCTTCATTTCTAATAATATTTCACCTCTTACTAAAATAATTTCACAAATGGAATCTGAAGAGGAAATAAAAGTCCACTGTAAGTAAATATTTTCCATAGTTTATGTCCTTTCTGACAGTTAAATATCTGTCATAGATACATTAATCAGGGAATAAGGCAGTTAGTGTGTGATAGGTCATTTTCTTCTATATATAAAATTATTTTGAAGTTGTACTACTAGTACTAGATAATGGTCATTATTTTATATTTAAATTTTGGTAATATATTTTAAATATGTACTCCAATTAATATATACCTGGCAAATCTTTTATTTTTATATTTTTATTGATGTATAATTGACATAACATTACATTAGTTTCACGTGTACAACATAATGACTCAATATTTGTATATAATACAAAATGATCACTGTGATAAGTCTAGTTAACATTTGTCACCATACATTGTTATATTGATGCATTTTTGTTCCTGTGATAAGAACTTTTAAGGTCTACTCTCTTAGCAACTTACAAATATACAATACAGTGCTATTAATTACAGTCACATGCTCTAAATTACACACCCATGACTTATTTATTTTATAACTGGAAGTTTGTACCTTTTGACCCCCTTCACCCATTTCACCCACAACCTACCCCATAACTTTGGCAACCATGAATCTCTTCTCTGTATCCACGAACTGTTTTTTTTTTTTTTTTTTTTAAGTTTCCACATATAAGTGAGATATTATGATATTTTTCTTCCTCTGTCTTACTTCCTTTACTTAGCATAATGCCCTCAAGTTCCATCCATGTTGTCACAAATGACAAGATTTACTTCTTTTTATGGATGAATAATATTTCTTTGTGCGACTGTGTATGTAAATATGTGTGTGTATACCTATATATATATATACACACATATATACACAGCACATTTTCTTTATTAATTCCGGTGGATACTTAGGACACTTAGCTTGTTTCTATATCTTGACTACTGTAAATTACGCAGCATTGAACATGGGAGTACAAATATCTTTTTGACTTAGCATTTTCATTTTCTTCAGATAAATACCCAGAAGTGAAATTGCTGGATTATATGGTAGTTCTATTTTTAATTTTTTGAGGAGTCTCCATACTGCTTTCCAGAGTGGCTGCACCCGTTTACATTCCCATCAATACTGCACAAGGGTTCAATTTTCTCCATGACCTCACCAACTTCTGTTATTTCTTGTCTTTTTGATATTAGCCATTATAAGAGGTGTGAGTTGATATCTCATTGTGGTTTTGACTTGCATTTTCCTGATGATTAGTGATGTCAAGCAACTTTTCATGTACCTGTTGGCCATCTGTATGTCATCTTTGGAAAAATATGTTTAGATCCTCGGCACATTTTTTAAAATTTTAGATTGTTTTTGTTCTGTTGAGTTGTATGAGTTCTTTATATATTATTGATATTAAGCCCTTATCTGATATACAATTTGCAAATATTTTCTCCCATTTGAGATATTGTCATTTCATTTTGTTGATGATTTCCTTTGCTGTGAAGAAGATTTTTAGTTTGGTGTATTTACATGTGTTTATTTTTGCTTTTGTTCCCTTTGATTTTGGTGTCAGTTCAAAAATATCATTGTCAAGACCAATGTCAAAGAGCTTACCACCTGTGTCTTTTTCTAGGAATTTTATGGTTTCAGTTCTTACATTCAAGTCCTTAATCCATTTTGATTAAATGTATGTGTGTGGTATAAGATAGTGATCCAGTTTCATTCTTTTGCATGTGGCTGTCTAGTTTTTCCAGCATCATTTATTGAAGAAACTGTCCTTTCTTCATTGTATATTCTCAGCTGCTTTGTCATAAATTAATTTACCATACATATGTGGGGTCATTTCTGGACTCTATTCTATTCCATTGATCTATGTGTCTGTTTTTTATGCCTATACCATACTGCTTTGATGACTATAGCTTTGTAATGCAGTTTGAAATCAGGACGAGAGATGCCTCCAGCTTTGTTCTTTTTTCACAAAATTGCTTTGGATATTCGGAGTTTTTTGCAGTTCCATGCAAATTTTAATATTGATATATTTTGTGAAAAATGCCATTGAAATTTTGTTAGGGATTGTGTTGAATCTGTATATTACTTTGGGTAGTATGAACATTTTAACAACGTAAATTCTTCCAGTCTGTGAGTATGGAGTATCTTTGCATTTATTTGTATCTTTTTCAGTTTCTTTCATCAGTGTGTTACAGCTTTCACTGTACACGTCTTTCACCATTTTGGTGAAATTCATTTCTATATATTTATTCTCTTCGAGGCAACTATAAATGGGATTTTTATTTTATTTTAATTGGTATGTCTCTTACATTTCTTTTTATGTTTTATTTTATTTAAAAAATTTTTATTCGAGTATAGTTTATTTAAAATGTTATGTTAGTTTCTGCTTTACAGCAAAGTGAACCAGTTTTACACATACATATATCTACTCTTTTTCAGATTCTTTTCCCATATAGGTCATGAATAAATGGGATTTTTACAGTTGTACTTTCTGATAGATGTTATTAGTTTATAGAAACTCAATAGATTATTATATATTGATTTTGCATTCTGCCATTTTACTGAATTTGTTTATTAATTCTTAGAGTTTTTTGGTGGCCTCTTGAAGATTTTCTTTATATTATATAATATCTTTTTATCTGCAAATAGTGACAGTTTTGCTTCTTCCTTTCCAATTTGGATGACTTTTATTTCTTTTTCTTGCCTCATTGCTCTGATTAGGACTTCTAATAATATGTTGAATAAAAGTGAAAGAATGGGCATCCTTGTCTTCTTCCAGATCTTAGAGAAAGTGATTTCCTCTTTTCATCATTGAGTTGTGATGTTAACTATGGGCTCGTCATATATGGCTTTTCTTATGTCAAGATACATTGCCTCTATACCTGCTTAGTTGAGTTTTTATCATAAATGTATACTGAATTTTTTCAAATGCTCTTTTCTGCATCTATTGAGATGATTATATGATTATTAGCCTTCATTTTGTTATTGTGGTCTATCACATTGTTTTGCAGATGTTGAACCATCTTTGCACTCCTGAAATAAATCCCACTTGATTCTTTTAATGTACTGTTGAATTCAGTTTCCTAATAATTTGTTAAAGATTTTTTGCACCTTTGTTTATCAGGAATATTGGTCTGTAAATTTCTTTTTTTTCTTGTGGCACCCTTCTCTGGTTTTATCATTAGGGTAATGCTAGATCTGACAAATCTTGAAAGAATCAATATTCATAGAAATTATGTAAAGAAGGCCGGAAAGAGATGTTTCTAGAGAATGAGGGAAAGTAAACACTTTGCCAGATATTACAAGTTAATTGGCCAAACATCTTCTGCTATTAATTAATTTGGCATTAATTTAGAATGTACAAACTGGCAAACACTCCTCTAAGTGTTTTACATGTATTAACTTACTTGAAACTCATGTCAGACTCTATTAGCTTTATTTGTAGGGAATTTTGGAACAGGTAGATTTCATAATAAAAACACGAACAAAGGCATACAATTAATGAGTAAAAGAACCAGCATTCTAATATAAACTAGAATCCAGTTACCTCTGTTACCATCTTTTTGAAGCATAAGCTACAACTAATGATCAGATAAATAATTTCAACCCATAGCTTCTGAGCTCAACCACAATGCTTTATATCACTACATTAAATGATCTAAACACCTTCTTGAGATTTATTAAAAATACATTAATTATATAATAGGGCTTACTGTAATCACTATAAAGAATTAATAATTTTTGAGTATAATTGAATAGAGTGAAATAGTTTCTTTCATAGTAAAATATGTCTTTGTACTTGCTTAGGTGATCTACTCCATAGCATTGTGCTCTTTATGTTCTCCTTCTGATACATACCAATATTTTATTTATTATAATAGGTATTTAAGAAGTGATACATAATCTATGTCTTAAAAGAGTGAAATAGTCAAAGACTCTTCCACATTTTGTATCCCTTAATTGATGGTAAATCTTTATAAATCATTATTTTTTTAGTGACAACTATGTCATAGACAGTGATACCAAAAATGTAAGTGCATGTCTACCTACAGGGACTTGTACACTAATTGGAAAGTAGTCATATGCTCCTGAAGAATTTTTTAAAATTATCTTGATATCCCAACTGTTGATCTTCCCCCTCTTCATTCCCAGTTTTGCAGCTTGCATATAAAGAATATATATATGCAATATATATATATAATATATAAATTCTTATATGCTTAAGAATTTTACTACATGAACCCTCTGTTTCCCACCTACTACTTTCCTCAATCCTATCATTAAGTCAATCCTTTAAGGGAATGAAAATATGCTCCATCTCCTAAAATGAATGGGGTCCAAACAAGTATATATCACTGAATACTGATGGGACAAATGACATTGTGTTAAGGAGCTCAAATATCTGTAAATGTATCTTTATCAGTGTCATTATCTATGTCTATGCCTATATATTTATATCTACATGTACATCTATATCCATATTATTCATGTTATACAGGCTAAGTGAAAAATGGGCAGTGAGAAGAGACTAATATGGCAAAAAAGCTTTTTATAGAAGAAAGTTATTTATTGATTGTGCTTTCGTGTATTTTATAAGACGTGTAAAGCATTAAGCTACTACTGGGAGCAATATTGAGATTTATTGTTTACACTAAACCACACTCAATACAATGTCAATCCCCTCTTCTCCATTTTCCTTTTTTCATAGCCTTCGGACTTCTAGACGTATTATTTATTACTTTGTTTTTTTATTTTGTGTCTATCTTTACCAGAATATATGTCTCACCAAGTCAGAGATTTTTGCTTTGTTCAATGATAATATCCTAAGTATGTAAAAGAATACCTGGCACATATTGAGCTCTCAATAAATATATGTGGAAATAATTGGATTTCTATGATGTAATTCCTCCTCTTAAGGGTTTTAAACTGTAGTTGGAAAGCCAGGAGAGCTTGTGAGAGATATTTCAAAGGAGTGAATCAGTTATTTCAAGAAAGAAAGGGTGGCCAATAAAGTCGAATGTAACTGAGGGATGAAAGAAGATGTGGAGTAAAATGCATTTCTGGTTTTAAAATCAGACCATTTGGATGAGTTTAAAAGAGGAGCAGAATCAAAGGGTTTTTGGTTTTTTTTTTCATGGTAGCAAATAGTATTGTTGTAAGTTTGGTAAACTCAGGATTTTAAAAAGCAGAAGAAAAAACCCTAGTTCCAATAGAGTAAGAATTAGTGTGAGATGGGTTATGTGAGAAACAGAATGTAACACTTGTTCAGGTGAAGTCCTTAAAAAGGGAAGATAGGGAAAGAGTGTGGTGACATTGAGCAGTGTATAATTTTTGGGTCACTATTTTAACTGTTGAAAAGAATGCAATATAGTCACAAAGGACAAAGCTAGAGGTTCATATCCTTCACCTAGGAGAAATAGTATATTCCTACATATATCTGTGTAGTGTGATGAAGATTCAGTATTCTTTGGGCTATATGCAGTCAGAGAAAATTCAATGTTAAAAAGGAATAAAAATGAATCAGCAATAATTTTTAAAATAGATAAACTTCCCTGGACATCAAATTCATTTCTCTCTTCACAAAACAAGGAGACTCTACACACTAGTGGCTCTGCCAAGGTTTTAACATTCAGTAATATCCCACCAGTGCACACTAAAGAAAATGGAAAGCAAATGCCATGCCAAGATTAGACGTTTGTAGTTCTGTCTGCTTTTCCAGCTCTCATCACATTCAGACACCAGGGACCAAAACAACATCATTTTAAACTTAAAAGTAAATTTTGTCATGTGAAAATTGCAGATGAAATAAATCCTAGATAAGCATGCCATTTTCTCTCAGGAAAAAAAAAAAAAAGGTAAACTGGATTATAAGGATCAAATTGTCCCACTGCTTTAAGACATGTTCAAATATTCAGTTATGCACTGTGCATTTACAATTTATGCATTCTTATTACATTCCTGTTTTTGTCATGTACTAATGCTAGATAAACAGATTCTCTGCAAAATAAACTCTACTTAAGAGATGTTAAGTTTAGTACATATGCATGCGAAAGCCAGCAAATGCAAATTAAAGCTGCCTATTAGTGCTTAGACTGCCCTGCTGAGGCAAGAAAACGCATTCCCAAATGCAGGGAAAGGGATCAAAATTAAAAGTTGGCATGCCCTGAAAATTGTGTCTATTTTTCTCATCTTTGCAAAAATTAGAATCATCAAGTTCAGATATTCGAATTTTTTTAGTGAAAAAAAGTCTAGTTCTAAAAAGTATAAAAATCAGTAGCAGAGAAATACATGAAAATGTACATTTTACATGTTTAATTAAAAATTACTAAGTGACTACTCTTTTTCTGCCCTTTGAAAGTGATTCGTGCTTCAAAAAAATTACAAGATGACAATAGTGGCAACTGCATTCTATTTTATGTTTATAGTTCCCTAAGAATTGTGGAAGTATGACCCAACTTATATTTGGGGGGGGGGGTCTAGTTTATTGAGATATAATCTATACACCATAAAACTTACACATTTGAAATCTACCATTCAAAGTATTTAGTGTTAATTTAGTATTTAGTTTAATATTAGAATTCAGTGTATTCATAGTTATGCAAGCATCATCACAACCAATTCAAAAATATTTTTATCACTGCAACTCCAAACACTGTACCCTTTAACTATCACTTCCCAACCCTAGGTAACCACTAGTCTTATCTCCTCCCTTTACAGTTTTCCTATTTCTGTACATTTCATATAAATAAAATCATATAATATGTGGTCTTTTGTGACTGGCTTCTTTCACTTAGCATGTTTTCAAGGTATATTTATGTTGTAGCTTATATCAATACTTTTTTTTAATGGCTGAGTGATATTGTGGTGTATGGATAAACCACATTTTGTTTATCCGTTCATCAGCTGATGTGTATGTGGGTTTCTTTTTCACCTTTTGTATACTGTTGTCACTGGTAGAATGGCAATTTCCTAGGTTCTTGTCCTTCTCGAGGGAAACAATTCAGTTGAGAGGCATACAGCAGTTTTAAGTAGCAAGAGTTTTGTTAAGCAGAGTGAAAGTACAGTCTCAAGAAAGGATGAGAGCTGGCTGTCTGGAAACCAGAAGCAGCTCCACAGTGGGGTGGCGTTGGGTTTTTTAGAGTGGTGGTCCTTCCCTGTGTCCTGCGTCATTTGACTGATAAGTTGATTGACAACTTTAGGTTTTCTCTTAGTGCGCAGGTGCTTACTCCTAAGCGCCCAAGTGAAACCGATGGGTCGGGGGGGAGGGGCAAAACCCACAAGGCTAATTTATTACAAATACAGCATAATGAATCCTGGGTTACCTTGAGTCATCTTTCAGGTCTTGGTGCACCTGCGCAAACCTGTGCTGGCGGTTTTATCGTGCTTGGTCCTGATATGGCTGGAAACCTAGTGGTGGTCCTTGACCACATGAGGGAGGATCTCTGGGTGTGTGCTCCGACCACTAGTGTCCAGGTGGAAGAGGGAAAGATGAACCATCCAGGTTAGGGAGGGACCTGCTCATGTCTGACTAGCTACATAACACTGTGAATAATGTTGCTATGAAAATTAATGCACAAATTTTTGTGGGGACATATATTTTTATTTCTCTTAGGTATATACCTAGGAGTGAAATTGCTGGGCCAAATGATGATTCTATATTTAATATTTTGAGAAACTGCAAAACTGTTTTACAAAGTGTCTGCAACATTTTACATTCCCACCAGCAGTATATGAGAGGTCCAATCTCTCCACATATTCACCAATGCTTCTTAATATCTGTGTAGATTAATAGTTTACATCAAATTTCAAAAGTAATCAGCCACTATTTTTTGAATACTTTTTCCTTCTCCTTTCTCTCACTCCTCTCTTTCTGGCACTTCCATTTAGTATATATTGATGTAATTAATGCAGTCCACATTTCTTTGAGGTTCTGTTCCTTTTTCTTCTTTTCTTTCTCTCTGTTCTTCAGAGTACATAATCTCTACCAATCTATCTTCAAGTTCACTAATTCTTTCTCCTTCCAATTCAAATCTACTAGTGAGCCCCTCTGGTGATTTTTACTTTTTCATTTTACTTATGTACCTTTGAACTCCAGTATTTCCATTTGGCTCTTCTTTTTTTCCCCAATAATTTCTCTCTTGAATTGATACTCTCTATTTAATGAGACTTTTTCATCATATCTTCCTTTGTTTCTTTAAACACAGTTTCCTATATTCCTTTGAAAATATTTGTAACAGCTCCTTTGAAGTCTTTGTTAAATGTGACTTCTGGTTACTCTCACAAGTAGATTTTTTTTCCTGATCTTTTTCTTCTCATGTCAGAATTTCCTGTTTCTTTGCATGCCTCCTAACTATTTGTTCTTTGAAACTAGATATTTTAGAAAATGTATTGCAAAAAATCTAAGTGTTATTCACCTTCCACCCAGGGCTTTTTATTGTTTGCTTGCTTGCTTGTTTGTTTAGTGACTGGCTAGATTATTGTAGTGCAGTCCATTTCCCCAGCAGTGTGGAGCCTCTGCTGTTGTACCTTAGGGGTGCAGCCTTGAACATGCCCAGTCACCCTGGAATAACAATTATTTTAGCAGGGCTTTCTTCGACTGACCCTGCCTCTTGGCTTTACCCATTAGGAATTTAGCCTCCATCAGGTAACTGGGAGACAGAATGTGAAACACTGATGCCCGACCCCTGACTGGGAGATGGGGGTGGAGGAAGCCCTTTGTTCCTGGCTTCTCCTGCCTGGTGTTTCCATCAAAATGGGCTGGGAGGGGAGAGGGAGAGAGAAGTCTGTGGTTCAGATGCCAGAGGCTTTTACTGCTCTTAGGCAGTGTTAGTGGATTTTCTTGAATAAACATTTCCTTATTTGTTGTGTATTATTGGGAACATTTCCAGAGATTATTTATTTTTAAATAATTTCATTGTTTTTTCTGGGTAGCGGATCTAGAGTGCCCCTCATATAGACATTCTAAAAGTGGAAACCTCAACCTTTCTTTATAGGAATGCAGATAATTTCACACTTTAGTGTTTCAAATTATTAGAGATTTCAGTTGACCTTTCTAAGGCTCAAAATGATTAATCCCTAAATTGGAGTCTTATTGCTGATCACAGATGGGTAACATACCCAAAGCTATAAGATAACCAAAAGGAAGAACCCTTAGCTCTGGAATTGCTGGATTCTTTCTAGTAATAATAGTAACAACTTTCACAAGCATGAATCTCTTCAAAGCCCAGCACATTGTTTTAAATGAATCTTAACAGTAAATTTTGAGATGGTTATTACAATTCTTGTTTTACAGATGGGGAAACATTGGAGATAATTGACTGTGCTTCTCCCTTATACCCCTCCCTTGCCTCTGCCTGTTCTCCCCTGCATTGCTGGGGCTGACCTAAAGGCTATCTTCCCACACTCCACTGTCAGCTGGGTTATGGATGGCATCAGGCAATAGGGCAATACTGGGAGTTGCAAGGGTAGAGGAAAGAGACAATCCAAGTTATTTCTCCCCCTCCTTCTTTGCCTCTCCTTTCTCTCCTTCCATTTTCACCACTGGCAACATCTATTTTATAGTCCTAACTGCCCCTGAATAAGACCACTCTCTTGCAACATCACCTGAATGATCCATACCTTGCACTCTAGCAGCACTACTCCCTCCCTCTGATCTTCTGGTCTTGAGTTTCTAGTAATTTATGCTGGCGTTCATCTGTAGGGTACCTTACTTTCCCCTTTTGGCCTCACATCTCCCTAATCATGCATGTAGCCACATATGCAAATTTTAAAACCCCTTTGTTTTAAATGTTCAAGTGGTTTCTGTTGTGGTTTAGGATCTTAATGAAACAATTACTTAGATATTAGGTAGCAAAAATGAAACTTGAACCCAGAGTATCTGAATATAATTCCAAGGCTGTTTCCAGTTCTACATCAGAGTAGCCATTGAGACTCAGTCCCATGTTGATAATGATCAGAATGAAGGTATTCTGTTTAATGTAGAGAGACAAAAAATATAACATTTTGTGGAGTGACAATTCTAGAAGTTTGTATGCTATACATATAATTAATGGTACTCATTGTTTTGTGATTATTCTAGAGATAATACTAAATCTTGTCGTGTTTTCTTTATTGTTATCAACTATAACAAATGAAATAGTCATATTCTATCAAATAATATATTTATGTTCATTAGAACATTACTTAGTAAAATGTCAAATCAAAAGTATTCAGACACCTTTGTCCTGTATGACTTCTGATTTGTTCCAAACAAGTTGGTAAATGACTGTTTTTAAAACTCATTATCACAATTCATACACAAGGTATGGAACATCATAGCTCATGAGAAAAAAAACTGCTTTGAATCTCTAAATGCCAATGTTCTTTTTCATCATGAAATATATTTTAATATGCATTAATAGTATTTATATAAAAGTTTAAAGTATCAGATTGTATTACTCACTTAAAAATGTGCGTCTTATTTTCTGCCATATTAACTTTTAAGAAATCAATTACTGATTATATTTGGTAATACATTTTTTTCTATTTGTCTTTTCTGATTAATATCTGATAGAGGACTGTCAAGAAACAATAGAAAGGCTGGAGATATATACAGATATATAAATATATGTAGATGTATATATCTATATATCTCCAGCCTTTCTGTTTATATATATATATTTATTTCTACTGTTTATACATTTATACACACACACACGCTTTCAATTAATTCCTGAATACTATGTCATTATAAAAAAGACTATAATGCACATGACTACATTAATCTAATTTACCTTTAAGCTCATTTTACCTTTTTCTTTTTTAACAGCTTAAATGGATGAATTTTATTTTCATGTTCTAATTTTACCTTTTTCTTAAATGTGGTATTAGTTTGGTTCTAATGGGACAATAGCAGAGGAAACCAATACCCCATTTTTGCCCATAATTTGTCACTTTCCTTGCCTTATCTAGTAGCATATAATTTATGTCATTTAAAGCTTATTCTTTTTCTTTCTCATTATTATTATCATACCATCAACAAATATATATCAAGTGCCTACATATACACAAACTCTAGTTACCAGAAATGTATTTAATTTTAAAAGGCAGTTAATATCCTTTCCCAGCTGACAGAATCAAATTAAAATCTATCCTGACAAAACAGACCAAATTGGGAGATAGCTGATATAATACATATCCCCATAAACAAGTAAGTGCAAATGCACAAACACACAATCACTCACTCACACTAGACACAAGCATACATGATGACAATAATCCTAGAATTTTAAACCAAATTTGTATGCTAAGTATCTATCCCAGAAAAGCAGATTAAGTAAGCAATGACTTCTTATTATAGATTCCCCAATTTAAATAGCTACAATACAGCCATCTGGGCATATCCACAGATGCACAGCTTGGCAGCGAGCACAGCAGTTTACAGAAGGTCATATGCTAAATTTGGACATCCCGGTATTCCCTTTGCACTAAATTTTCAAAGCAAGATTATGAAGAAAAGAGTTGTGAATTTAATGCACATGTATAGTTAGCAATATTTTTGCATTTGACATATATGAAATCAATTGCATTTCAAGGATGCAGTTATGTGCTTTCTAACCCCATACTGAACACATCATGGAAGTCATTTGAGAGTAATTGCCTTATAAGACATAGTTCTATAATTCAAGCTCATTCCTTAAATATGTAATTCAAACTTGTGCCTTGACTAAGTTTGTGATTCAGTCCATGATTAGATTTAATTTCTCTTATTTTTGAAAGTCTAATGTTTCCTCAATGATTATACAGTTATGAGTAGAAATAAATTAAGAAAAAAATTTATTATGTAGTGGTGGTCAACTGAAGGTGATTTTCTCCTGAGAGGACATTTGGCAATGTCTGGATTTTTAACTGTCACAACAGAGGGAGGGGTTTGTACAGGCATGTAGCACATAAAGGCCAAGTGGGCTGCTGAACTTTCTACAATGCACAGGACAGTCTCTTGTTATCCACCCAAAAATGCCAATAATTCTGAAGCTGAAAATTCTGTTTTAGTGTAACATTTGGTGATGACATATTATTGTCATGTCACTTCTTCATAAATACCCACATGGCCAGTTTAGTGTAATGTGTAAGAATAAGAAGGCTTCCCTGGGTAGGCCTAAAAGTAGGTTGGAGATGGCAGAATAAAGAGTCACTGAACCTGGAGTCTGGTTGATAGAACTTATTCATTCTGAAAAGTGAGACAAAAAGAGGTGGATTAATAATAATAAAGGGCACCTCAGTGGCATATGAGACAATATAAGATCTCACAAATATGTCATTGGAATCCCAGAGGGAACGAGTAACTCAGAAAAAAATAAAGAGGATGATGGCCAAATATTTTCCAAATTCAGTGATAAACATCAACCTAAAAAAAGTCTAAGAAGTTCAGTGAAGCTCAAGCAAGGTTGTAAACAAAGGAAAGACATCTTAGGAACATCATAGTCAAATCTTTAAAAGTAAAAGAAAAAGAGAAAAGTCTTGATGACAGGGAAAAAAAGATAAATCATATACAGAGAAAGAAACTATAGAGGCCAGAATAAAAAAGACTTTTAAAAAATACGAAAAGATAAAAAATTCTATTAGGCCATAATACAATACCTAGCAAAAATATCCTTCAAAAATACAGGTGAAATTAAAACATTTTCCGATACATGAAAGCTGAGTGAACTTCTCTACTAGAGAAGTTGCTAGCAAACTTCTCTACTAGAAATAAATAAGGAACTTAATCAGGTTGAAGGTAAATTATACCAAAATACCTGAAGTAAAACTAAATCTAAAAGAAGGAATTAAGAGCACCCAAAATGACAAAGAAGTGGTAAATGTAAAGGACTACTTTTTCTGTTAGGTAATATAAAAACAAATTCTTGTTTAAAACAGAAAATAATGCCATTGTAATTGGGGTTTATATTATTTGTAGAACTAAAATACATGACAATAATAGCCAGTGCATGGGGGGATGATGAATGTAATTATACTGTTGTAAGTTTCAAATATTTTAAAACTCAATATGAAGTGAGGATAAATTCACTGGGATAAATTCACTGGGATAAATTAAAGTTGCATTTCATAATTCCTAGAGCAACCATTAAAATGTAATATTAATACATTTGGCTAAAATCCAAGATAGAGAATAAAATCCATTTTAAAAATATTTAAATAATCCAAAAGAAAGCAAGAGAAAAGAAAGGCAGGAACAAAAAAGAGAAGGGGGAAAAAAACACAAAAAGCAAGTATTTAGACTTAAATACAAGATATCAATAGCTATGCTAGATGTAATGAGCTTAACATTTCAATTAAAAGGTCTAGATTATCCCACATAAAAAAGAAAAAAAGACCCAACTACAGGAGTCTGAAAGAGATGCACTTTAAATATAAAGACACACATTACAGGTAAAAGTGTGGGAAAAGTTATATTATGCCAATAATAACCATAAAATAGTGTGGCAGTATTAATATAAGAAAAGTTAGACTTCAAGATAAAGAGTATCATCAGAGATAAAAGGAGCATTTTATGTTTATAAAGGGCTTGATTCAACAGTAAGACATAAAATCCCAAATGCATCTGCACCTAGTAATAGAACTTCAAAATGGATAAAGAAAAATTGACAGCAGTAAAGGGAGAAATAGACACACAAAATTTTCAGAAGTTTCTATTTTGACTATATTTAGTCATGAACATACTGTGCCAAATAACAGGTAGAAATCATATAGGCTTAGTGAATATACCTCACTTTTATTATTGTACAAACATAAGCAGAAAAACAGATAACCGACCATAATCTCAAAACTGACATATTTCTATCTAGAGTTTTAATTCAGTGAGTGCATGGGTTTTAACCAGGAAATTAATCCAACTAATATTATTTGGATCATGTTAAGAATATAAACAATATCAAATGGATTGGCATTCTCTGAGCACACAGTGAGTGACAAAGGGTAAGGAAACTGTCCTGGCAAGTGGTAACCAGAAGCCAGCTTGGAATTAACCAATTTCCTTGGGGCAAATCAAAAATCTTTAAGAGAACACATGGAGATCATAGTTAACTGAATTAGAGTGGTCACAAAGACTTAAAGCAAAACAATCTGTGGCTTGCTAAATTTTTAACCTCAGTAATAGTTCTTTGTTTTTAACACCAATTAAACACAATAATATTGTGTTCCTGATCTATTATTTTTACATGGTTAGTAACAATGTGTATCCCAGTGTCTTCCAAAAACTTCTGGTCTGTGCCCCATAATAAGTAATACATTTAACATTGATATGCATAATACACATATACAAACATACATACTCACTCATACAGAAACCTGGAATTTAAAAATGTTTCATAAAGTAATATACCCCCTTACAATGCATAATGGCAATCTGTTCTATTCTGTTCTATTCAATTCTGTTCTATTAAATTCTATTTATTAATGCTGGGCTTCACCCATTAAACTGATTTCATGACCTACGAATGAGTCATGAATCACAATTTGAAAATTAACATTTAGACTATAAGGAGTATATTTGGTTAGATTAAGCAACCAAATGTAATATATTTTAAGAGGTGACTGCAGTGATTGTGTTAAATTAAGCTATTTAGGTAATCATATTATAAATAGAAATACTTAACTAGATTCTATTTCGTTAAAAAAATTAACTTGATTCTTAATACTGTTCATCTCTGTGGTAGGCATGATTTGCCTTGCGCTACTCAATATCCATGACCTCTTTTCCTCTTCAATTAAATGGGTTGTGTTTACAAAAAGCGTTTCTTCAATGAGTTTTGAGAAGTCAATATGTAACAAGATGTATAATAGGAAGGAGAATTAGAAATATTGATGAAAGGAATTGGAGTAGAATAAGATCGAGGAGAAAATCACACAGTAGAATACAAGACAGAAAAGAGGAAATAAGATAAACAAATACAAAATATTTGCTAAATCAATAAATTATAAAAAGATAAGAAATGCGATGCTACCACTGTGAAATGAAAGAAATGTCAATAACAAGAGGCTTTCAAGGGCAACATTTACTAAAAATGATAGCATAATTGTACTGAGCACTTCTTACTTGTCAGGTGCTTTCCCAAGTGCTGAACATGTGCTAAATCATTTATAGTCTTACAACAACCCCAGAAGGCAGGTGCAGTTATTATCTCCATTTCATATCGGAGCAAGCCAAAGCAAGGTTTTCAAGATCACACAGCTTGTGTTAGAGCCACAACAGGAGCACAATCGTCTAGCTCCAAAGCCCACACTCATACCTACTACCTCACACTCCATGGTTACTACAGTGTGAGCTAGACACAATTAGTTTCATGCTGTGAATAAGGAGGGTTTTTTTTGGAGTCAAACAAACCAGTAAATGACAGAACCATGCTTCACACCCACACGACTAAGTTCCAAACTTGTTCTCTTAAGAACTAGACTCTACAGAAATTTACTATGAACATTAACTGTGCCCCACACACTCCTCTGCATGCTTTATCCTTTTCACAACATGCCCTGTAATTCTCACAAATACCTTATGGAAAGCTCTTATCATCACCTCTGTGTTGTGTATATAGGAAGACATTCATGTACAGATGGTTTAATAGCTTATATAAAATCACAAACATAGTAAATAGAGCCTGGATTCAAATCCAGGCCACTGACTCTAGTGTATTTAGTCTTAACCAATATGGTGTAAAGCTTATCAACAGGGATGTTTCATGGTTGTCATACTTGCAGTACAGCATTTAAAATCATAGGTATTACATATTTTATGAAAGCATTTTCAAATGGAGAGAATGAAGGATCATGGTTGAAGGAAAAAAGAACATACTTGCTGGAGGATCATTGTACCTATTACATCTAACAGTGAAATAGAGAACTGTGGGATATTATCAGAGCCAGTAAGAGTTGTAAATACATAGGTCTACTGTTCTGAAATGACTATAAGTACAATGTAGAATGGTGGGCTTAGTTAGTGGAAGTAGGTCTTCACACACATAAACAAGAAGAGTCATAACTGGTTATTGGAGACAGTGAAAATCCTCTAAGTTTCTCACTTCATATCAAAGACCAAGATAAATTGCTGGTATATAGAATAGTTAACAAAGAAAATAAATAAAGCCAAAAAAATATGTGGTTGGATTTATATTATGACTCAGGTATTTGGGAAGCATAGAAGAAAGTAAAAAAAAAAAAATTTTAATGTGTAAGTTAAAGAACATCTTAATATAATCAAATGCAGTCAAGCAGGAAACCTAGAAAAAGGAAAGTATTTGCAAATATATGACCAAGCAAGTGTTGTCAAGCTTAATCAACAAAATACTCATAAAAATCAATATGAAATACACTAAAATCCCATTAGGAAACTAGACTCCAAAAGGAAAAAGAGAGAAGGTGGTACTTTGTGAGCAGACACGATGACCTTTGATTATGCATAGACATAGGTCATAAAAGAATGAGGTGCTTTATGTGGCTTCAAAGTGAGTAAAAGTTTGGGCTTTGAAATCTGACAGACCTGGGTTTGAATCCAGTTTCATTCAACCTCATAGCAACTATGTGGCCCTGGTCTAGTTAGCTTTAAATTCCTTCAGAAATGTGACTGTTTTCAACATTGATTCATTTATTGAATTTATTTTTTCTGTCTCTGAGGCAAAATTTTTATTACAATTTCTGCATGTTTTTCTCATATTACTTCTTATTCTGTGGGCCTGCCTCATATGTATTTCTTATAAGTACCTTGCATTCCCTCCTGTCTTCCTTCTGTTCTCTTGCCATCTCTTCCTCTTTTATTGGCCTATCCCTATATCTTGAAGATTATTTAATGGAGGAACCATAGAAAGTTAGCATTATTAATACATATAAAAGAGACAATGTAGAACATTTGGGAGGGGGAGTCAAATTTGGAAATTCTCAGAGGTAGTTCTAAGGAAGATAGGGTTGCCATATATAATACCAACACCAGTTAAATTTGAATTTCAGATAAAGAATGAATATTGGGGACATACTTATACTAAAAATGTTTTTAGTAAATATGACAATCATAAAGAAAGGGTATTGTACCAAATATAACAATCTTAACATTGGAAAATTCAATTTAAAGGTGATCCATTGTTGAAATTAACTAAAATGACAAACTAGACACTTAAGGAGAAATGAAACAAAAACAATGTTAAAATACATCAAGCCACTAAAAAGAAGAATGTGGTTTAAAGCGTGGAACTGATGGCTGGCCCTAAGATATATCAGATAAGACTTGGGAGATTTATTGCAAGGATGAGTCACCAAGGGAAAAAAAGGTTAGATTTATGATTATGTATAATCCAAGGAGATAGAAGTCTAGAAAAAAATATTTGTTTATGAATGGAAATAGAAGCACAATGCAATATGTCAAGCAATATGTCAAGTCAAAAGTATGTCAAATATATTAGTTGTAATGGATGTAAGTATCCTAAAATTCTGTTAGGACAATGTCAACCACCATGTGGAAGGGTATTTTTTATAAACTTTTATTAGAGCCAATGGTTGTGTCAACCTTTTTCTTTGGTAGGCATAAGAATATTTTTTCCTAGAAGAGCTTATGTACAAGATTGTTACGTAAAATAGACAATGCAACTGCAGTGGTGGAAGCAGTTGAGAAGCTCATTGTCCCATTAAAAACCAGATGAGCAATTTAGCAGTCTCAAACACAGAAGTAGTGATGACTTTCCTTACTATGTAATAAACTCATACACACACACACACACACTCAAAATTGTAAAATACTTTGAAGTCTCAAAGCATCAATTTCTAATTGATTCTTATTTTCAAATGTAATTAAAAAAATTTTTCCACCTTTTGGAGTACTTGCTTTACTGACAGTTTATACAAAGACATAGTACACATCCTGGATAACTCAGCAATGATAAAGGTTATGATATCTCTCCTGCTTCCTCCAAAGGGGGTTCTAAAGAACAAGAGACTTGATCAAGAATATATTCAAAGCAAAGACACATAATTTCTGTAAAAAATGACAGGAACTATGAGCAAGAAGGAGTGAAGGTTGTGAAGTGTGGAGTCAAAGATAGCAGCTTTCCTGATTGTTGTGGTTTCAGAACTAAAAATTTATGTTTTAAAAACTAGAAATGTTACATAGAAATCATCTAATTCTTGTGATAAGAGGGAGTTTTTACAGGGGAGATAAGAATAAAAAGGAACAGAAGCCCTGTTTTTATTTCAAAGTGGCAAAGTATGAGTACAGTTTAAAATAGAATATAAAGACATCTCTCACATAAAGGAAGTATAAAGCTCTGGGATTTAAGGAGCATAAGTAGGTATTTCCAATTGCAAAATCATTTAATGGAGTACAAAGACAGAGAGTAGAAATTGAAGAAAGAACAGGGGATAGAAATGCTTCATCTTCACCTACACTGTATAAGCATTTCTAGATATTCTGGTCACAGGCTTTTATTTATTACACTCTCCTCCTGGGCATTCCCACCTGCTCCCAGGACTTCAGATATCACCTCTATGTTGTTAGTGTCCATAAGTACAATAGATATTTCAAAACATTTCACAGGACTTTTACAGAGTGGACTTGGTGGATGAGAGAGAGGGAGAGAGGGAGGAAGAGAGGGAAATGCGGGGAGGGGGAGGGATGAATGTGAGGAGACCCAAAGCAACAGGGATTGCATTTGCATTGCAACTCACACCTAGTTCTGAAGCATTTCCATTCTCACCTTTGGTCTTTACTTTGAGGTATGCTGTAAAACAGAAACACCATTTCAATTTAGGTCTTAGAATTCTAGACTTGAAGATGGGGCTGTAGCATTCGCCTTGGGTGTGAGCAACTTTGGCAGACAGAATTTAAAGGTTCGTCTCACATTCGTGGCCCTTAATTTTCATCTAGCAGTTGTTATAACTCCATGCTGAGTTGAGAGGTAGCAGGTTCACTGTGAAGTCGGCAGTGGCAGAGCAAGAAAGCCACTCTTCTCTCCCCAGCAAGCAGATGCTGAGGGAGGCTCCTGGCCTGTGTTTTTCCCTTATTGGGGAATGTTGCAGAAACCTAGGGCCTGGTAGCTTCCTAGAGTCTAATGGCATTTGGGTCAGCTTGAGAGTGCTAATGGGTGTTGTCCAATCCAAAAGAGAGATTAATTCATTAGCTATACCAAGCTTAGATTCCAGCACTAAAGATGAGCCAAGAGCTAGTGACCAGACGATGCTGAGGACAGTGCCCAAACCCCAAAGTGACATCTTTGCACTATAGCTGTCCCAACTTTGCCCTGTCTCCGCCCACCTTCCCCACCCATGCCAGAGGATGAAAAAACCATACTCCCTGTCCAAGAACACATTTTATTTTTATTAAAATGAGACTGAGTATTACTTAAGTAGACTCTTTACATTGTTATGTAGGATTAGGTTTATTGTTTGTAACTAAATAAAGTTAATTGTTTTTCACATTAAACCATAAGTGAATTCTTATGAGGAAGTAATAAAATAAGTAAATAAGATTAAAAAGCAATGCTTTCTCAGCACATAAGAGTTGTGGATAGGTGAATTTTGCCAACTCACTATGAACAATTCTATTCATTTTGCTGCATTTACTAACACCTGATATGTATCATACACATTCCTTGGCAACTGTGCCTCCAGAATTTTGGTAATGGAGAAAATTAAATTAGGCAATATTGTGAAAGGAGGGCTGAGGTCCTATCTTGAAAACTTCTTTGCTCTGAAAACATTCTTTTCACTTAGAGTGAATGCTTATCTAGTGTGGTTTTGATGGAATTGAATAAAACTTATTCAGTGCTTTTCCCAATGTCTTAAGGAGCGCCTATCTGAAACTGTTTATTATGCTTTCCGAGCAGATAAATACAGAAATTATGACTGGCAGTTATATGTGAAATTTTATTTATCCAAGCAATATGCAAGTTCAATCTCTGTAAGTTTCAATGTGTAGGTGTGCATTGCCAACTCTCTTAAGATTCAGATTCAAATAACAGTTACTGATTGTCACTTTTACAGAGCAGAACTAGCGCAAAGCTCATTACAAACATTTTATCATTGATATCCCCTGAAAAATCTGTGAGGTCAATATTCTTATACCCAGTTTATAGATGAGAAAACTGACATTGAAAGTGGTTAATTAACCTCTCAAGAATACATAGCTATAAAGATGATAGAGCCAAACTTTGAATTTTGTTGGTCCTGTGATTTAAACTCGCATGCTTTTTTAAACTCTCATGTCATTGATGCTACTGCTGTTTTTCTTCTTCTTGTTTTTATTATGCCTTTCTTAGGCCCCATTAGAAAACCACCTTCTGTTCCCCAGACTCTGATATTCAGCCATCTATCCCAGCTCCCAAAACCCCTGCAAATTAAACAGATTGGAGCTCTTTTAAATAATGTTTCAAAATAAAAGCCAAAACAAACCCAGTTTAGTTTCACGGCAGATGTTCTGGTTCTAGGCTGAATTAGTCATCAAATCTGCCTCTCTTTGTATGTTTTTATTGTTGTTGATTTTGGAGAAAGACACCAAATTAATGAATTGCTTTTCAAATTCCCCTTGAAAATGTGCTTATAGCCTAAGATGGTAGGCCCAGGTGTGGTAGCAGAGTTAATTAGAATGTGCACATTAGAATCGTCTCAGAAGGCTGCATATCCAATGCAAATTTTCAAGCGCTTAATGCCCATTCAGATGTGTGTAGTGATTGCAGCATTACAGAGGACAAAGCTAGAATGCTGTGAGCTTATGAGCTTGGACAGAGCTTTCTTGTGTACTCGGGAGAAAACTGAATGGGGCAAGATGGCAAAATCTTTTACTGATTCCTTTGGAATTGATTCTTATTGCATTAGCCAGTAGGATTCACATCTTGCATAATAATAATTACACTGCAATAACAGGACATTCATTTTGGCTTGATTCAGTGCATAATATTCAGTATATGTTTATGTGTGTGCTGGTCCCTTTTAAAGTAATCATTGTCAAATGAAATGCTACTGTCACGTGACAAACATCTCGAATACTCTTGTTTGTCATCTAGTGATTATCTCTTATCTTTAAGAAATTCCTATAATTTCTGTTGGCTTTTTATGAGGTAGTAAATCACACTTTTGGGGAACAAATTTGCAACAAATTGAGAGACAGAGATAAGAGTCAGATTTGTGACAAAAAGGACTCACCACTGATGTCAGAATTAGGTTGAAATTAGGTAGTCACAAGCAGCACTGGACACCAGACCTTCTCTGTCAGGAAGAGGCCTATGGCAAAAAAAGTGCACAATGAATGCATTCTACAGATAAGAATTTCTAAAAAGAGAATCAACGTAGAGCCTGGCCACATTTTAGTTCTCTCAGATTCACCAATCAAGCAAATTTTTTACCATTTGAAAATGTCAAGTGCTCTATCCCATAGAATAACATCTTGCTTTGTAGAAACAAAACAAAAACAAGAATCAAAACAAACCACCAAAAATTTTTAAGTAGAAAAATTTGGAAATTGAATTGTAAAAAATAATAAAAATAATAAGTTAGGCAAGAGCTATAACCCTTCCGAGAGTCTTTCTCTCTCTTTGTCTCTCTGTCTGTCTCTGTTTTAAAGAATGAGTGTAAAGCTGCCTATCTCTGCAGGCTAGTCCAGCACACTGAAGTATTGTAAGGATTTAATGATGGCTGTAAGAAACCACCACAGTTCTCATTAGAGAAGGCCCAAGAGACTTAGAAATTGTGATTAAAAATATTTTCATGCTCCTGCACATTTAAGTTGAGGTGACCCAATCTATGTCTACAGCATCTCACGTTTATGTTATGTCCTAATGTATTAGTTTCCTATTGTTGCTGTAGCAGCAATAAATTTACCACAAATTTATTGGCTTAAAACAACACATATTTGTTATCTTATAGATCTATAGGTTAGAAGTATAAAATGAGTTTCACTGGGCTAAAATCAAAGTGCAGGCAGAGCTCTATTCCATCTGGTGGCTGTAGGGGAAAATCCATCCCCCTTTTGTTTCTAGCATCTATTCTACCTACATTCTTTGGCCATGGTCCCTTCTTCCATCTTCAAAGCCAGCAACGTAGCTTCTTCCAGTCTATCTCTCTAAGGACATTAGAGAGAAATTCTTTTATACATTTTTTTGTAAGAGTTTCTGACAAGGGCTCTGTGGTTACTTTGGGCTCATCCTAATAATCCAGTATAATCTCCCCTTCTCAAGGTCCTTAATCACATCTGCAAAGTCAAACTTTTGCCATGATTAGGGTAACATATTCACAGGTGCCAGAGACTGGGATGTGGATGCTTTGGGGAGGCTGTTTCTCTGTTTACCTTGCCTAAGTGTCTTATATAGCTTATTGGGGAGACTTTTGCTCTTGTTAATACCCACAATCCTTGACAAGAAGAACCTAGAAGTAAAAACCACCCTATTCAGTTGTAAATTATAAATGTAGTTCTTAGCTTAGAGCAAAAGACAAAAAAACACATGATCATATAAATAGGTGCAGAATAATACCCACCCATGATAAAAAAACAAACTATAAATGGAATTGACAGTGCATAAATAAATCATTACACCTATATTTAATTGATTTTTAATGAGGATGTCAGGGTAATTCAATAGGGCAAAATAATCTTTATAATAAATGGTATTTGGTTACCTAAATATCTACATGCAAAAATATGAAGTACCACACACCATTTACAGAAATTAACTGAAAGTGAATCATAGAACTAAATGTATAAGCTGATACTATTAAACTGTTAGAAGAAAGCAAAGAAGTAAATGTTTATATCCTTGTGTTAGGCTATCATTACATTTTAATATTCTGTCCTTCAAATGACAATCATAAAGAAAGTGAAAAGAAAACCTACAGAAGGAAGGAAACATTTTCAGTGTTATATCTGGTATTTGATATACATAAAGAACTCTTAAAATTCAATAATAAGAGTACAAACATCCCTTGAAGTTCTTTAGATGAGGAACTAAGAATGGGACAAGATTGAAAATATTTTACATAATTTTACAAAATTATGATGGATTAACTTAGCCTGTCTTGAAATAAAATTTTATAAAGGGAATCATAAATTTCCCCTCTTCATCTCATTGCATAACTTAAATAACAAGAGTAGTTATTGATATCTTCTTTAAGACAAATAACTATGAAGTGAAAATGTCAAGGAATTTAGATTCAGACAAATCCTGCTTAATTACCTAGGTGATTGTTGACAAGTCATCCTACTTTCATAGTACTTATTTTTTTTTTTTTTTTTGCCATTAAGTTAAAGTTAAACTTAATCATATTAATTGTTTAACAAATTCTATAAATAATTATCAAGCACTTGCTACAAGCTTGTCACTGTTTTAAGCCAAGGGGAAACAGTGTTAAATATGTAATACTTAATATATTTCATATACAATCAGGGTTACAGAAATGAGTTCACAAAATGATTTAAACTAATCTTCTTACAGTATCATATACATAACGGGCCTAAATAAAAAGTACATATCATTAATTTTTCTTTACATGTTAGTACTGACTCACTTCACATTTGTAATATGGTCTGATGCCTTTGTCAGCTCAGCTGCATATTTATCCACGAGGCATTAGTTAGGTAGTACTTGGCTACTGTATACCTTGAACAGGTCATTTGTGAAATTCATAAATATGCTTGCTTCTCTAGTTTGTTAACAGTATTTAGAATTTGAATCTAGCTTTGGCAATTACTGAAAAATATATTGAACTCATTCATAACTGCATTATCTAATTTATTTATAAAAAAATGTACCCATCTCTGCCCACCGAGCTAAATTCTTTTTAGTTAACCAATCTTTCAAGAGTTCTGACACCAATTTTATAAAACGACTTGTGATTTTCTAGGTTTGTTTTTTTTGTTTTTTGTTTTGTGTTTTTTTTTGGAGATACAATAAAATAATTGCAAGAGTAGAAAACAATCTTTAAAATATCTGGGGGTTTTTTTGTTTTGATTTTAGTTTTTTTTCTCCTGGAAAAACACCAGAAAATTTTAGGCTACTGTGAGATGTATTATGAACTGGCTATTACAGAATGTCGAACAACTCAGTTTCTATTGTTGTTTCACATTGCTATTTATTGAATTTTAGAGTGTTTTTGTCTAGAAGCCTTCCAAACCAGAAAAAAGGGGAAAAAAATATATTGAGAACCAGCAGTTCTTGCAGTTAGCAAGTCAGTGGGAAGCATAAACTTCTGTCTCGATTTTGTTTCTTCAGATTGCTGAATTGTTTCCTACAACTTTTGTTGACATTCAAAACAGAGCACTGTTAGTAAGGCAATAGAGTTCAAAGTTAGAAACAATTTTATAACATTTCTATAAAGTAGGCTGGGGAAATGCATTCTCAACTCTGTTGAAGTTAAAATTTTTTTTTTTTAAGTACAAGATTGCTCAAGTAATAGTTGATGGTTTAAGAATAGAATAAGGTAGAAATGTTCTAATTTCCATAAAGTTAACACTACTTATTATATAATTTTGAGTGGAACATAATGATATAAACTCTCTTGGCATTTCTGTTCTTTTTATAAAATTTTATGTTTTAATTTTTTAAACTGAAGTAAAGATTATTTTACTGAAAATCAGCACAAATTACATGTGTACAGCTGCAGAGAGTTGAACATGGTAAATCTACCATTGCAACTGACACTATCAGCTCCTTTGAAATCTCTTGCCCCCAAATCTGCTATAAGTCACTATCTACCCCTAATCCTGCCCCAGAATAACCATTAACCTTAGAATTAGGTCCTTAAAATTAGAAGGATTTCTAATACCTTCAATTACTCAGAGCTGCTTTGAAATTTTTGTGTAAAGAGCGATACAATATGTATTCTTTGTCTGACATCGTTCACAGAATGCTTTGTTTGAGAGATCCATCCATGTTTTGCATATATCACTCATTTGTTGATTTCCTTGCTGTACAGCATTTTACTGTATGTATATATTGATACAATGAAGTATCAATTCTACTGAGAATGGACATTTCTGCAGTTTGTTGTTGGGGCAGTTAAAAATACTACTTCCCTGAACATTCTTAAACATAATTACATGTACCTCATACACATCACTAAACCAAAATGAAGAAGTAAACTGGAGGACTTACACAACCAGATTTTAAGAATTATTATAATAGGCAATGTAGAACTAGCATAGGTTAGACAAATAGATCAATGAGAAAGAATAGATCAATGAGAAAGAACAAACACACAAATATGCTCACTTGACTTGTGACCTAGGCACCACTGTAATTCAGTGTGTGTAGAATGAATGAATGATGCTGGAGAAATTTGATATACAGAAAAAAAAACACAAAAATTCATGCTCACCAAGAGATATGACTGAGAAAATATTTTAAAAAGTCAGACTTGGAGGAGATATTCACATTATCTGTATGTATCAAAACACTCTTATGTATACACACACATATATATACATATACACACAAATGTATTCATATACACATACATTATCATTATTATATACATACTGTATACATATTATATATATATATATATATATATAATGAGTACAAATGAGTGAAAAAGTGAACAATCCAATTTTTTTTAAAATGGGGAAAAATTTGAACAGAGACTTTACAAGTGAATATTGAAATAGCTCAAAATTTTTTTAAAACTACTGGACATTGTTAATCATCTGAGAAATACAAATTAAGACTATGATTTGCTGTACATGAATTAGAGTGACAAAAATTAAAAACATGTCAAATACCAACTATAGATGAGGATGAGGAGCAACTGGAAATCTCATACATTGTTCATAGGTAGGTAAAATGGTACAAACACTTTGGAAATCTAGTTGTTTCTACATTCAGCACATGATCAGCAATTCTACTCCAAATTATATTCCCAAGAGCAATAAGGGCATAAGTCTGCAAAAATACATGCATAAGTGTTCAGAGGAGATCTACTTATAATAACTCAAACACTGGAAACAAAGTGTACAACAAAAGAGAATGGATAGATAAATAAGTAATGGTATACTTAAAAATGACAATAACTCCACACAACATTGTGGAGGAATAAGAAAATCTTACATGTAACAAGGTGGATGAAACTCATGAACATATAATAATGGACAATAGAAGACAGACGCAAAAACATACATAGATTTTTATTATTGTCACTTTTTTTGAGGACTCTGGGCTTAGTGCTTTATTCTAATATTCCAATAATTATCATGATCACTATATTATTCTATTATTTTTTATTGAATATAGTTGATTTACAATATTATATTACTTTCAGGCATACAGCATAGTGATTCAGTATTTTTACAATTTATACTCTATTAGAAGATGACTGTAATTCACTTTGCTATACAATATATCTCTGTTACTTATCTATTTTATACTTAGTAGTTTGTATCCTTTAATCCCATACCCTTAATGTACCCCTCCCCCTGCCCTCTCCCCATTGGTAACCACTAGTTTGTTTTCTATATCTGTGAGTCTATTTCTGTTTTGCTACATATCTTCATTTGTATTATTTTTTAGATTCCACATATAAGTGATATCATAGCATTTGTCTTTCTCTGTCTGACTTATTTCACTAAGCATATTATTCTCTAGGTCTAACCACACTGCTACAAATGGCATTATTTCATTTCTTTTTATGGCTGAGTAATATTCCATTATATATACATATATATATATATAAACACACACATGCACATACATAGATCTTCTTCATCCATTAGTCTGTTTATGGATACTTGGTTGTTTCCATATCTTGGTTACTGTAAATAGTGCTGGGATAACCATTGGGGTGTATGTATCTTTTCTAATTAACATTTTCTTTTTTTCCAGATATATACCCAGGAGTGTAATTGATGGATCATATGATAGTTTTATCTTTAGTTTTTTGAGGAACCTCCATATTGTTTTTCATAGTGGCTGCACCAATTCACATTCCCACAAACAGCGTACAAGTACTCCCTTTTCTCCACATTGTCACCAACATTTGTTATTTGTGGTAATTTTGATGACAGCCATTTTAACAGGTGTGTGATGATATCTCATTTTTGTTTTGACTTGCATTTCTCTAATAATTAATGATGTTCAACATCTTTTCATCTGCTTGTTAGTCTTCTGAATTTCTTCTTTGGAAAAATGTCTATTCTTGTCTTCTGTCCATTTGCTGATTAGGTTGTTTTTTCTGACATTGAGTTATATGAGCTGTTTATATATTTTGGATATTAACCCCTTGTCAGTTTTAACATTTGCAAATATTTTCTGCCATTCTATAGGTTGTCTTTTCATTTTGTTGATGGCTTTCTTTGCTGTGCAAAAGATTTTAAGTTTAATTAGGTCCTTTTTTTTTATTTTTACATTTATTTCTTCTGCCGTATGAGACTGATAAAAAAATTATTGATAAGATTTATGTAAAAGAGTGTTCTGCCTATGTTCTCTTCTAGGAGTTTTATGGTTTCAGATCTTACATTTAGGTTTTGAATCCATTTTTAGTTTAATTTTCTATATAGTGTGAGGATACGTTCTAATATCGTTCTTTTACATGTAGCTGTCCAGTTTTTCCAGCACCACTTATTGAAGTGTCTTTTCTCCATTGTATATTTTTGCCTACTTTGTCATAGATTAATTGACCATGATTGTGTCAGTTTATTTGTGGGCTCTCTATTCCATTCCATTGATCTATATGTCTGTTTTTGTGCTGGTAACATGCTGTTTTCATTACTGTAGCGTTGTAGTATAGTCTAAAGTCTGGGAGGGTGATATCTCCAGCTTTGTTCGCTTTTCTCAAGATTGCTTTGGCAATTTGGGGTCTTTTGTGGTTCTATATGAATTTTAGTAGTATTTGTTCTCCTGTGAAAAATATCATGGGTATTTTGATAGGGATTACATTAAATCTGTAAATTGCTTTGGGTAGTATGGCCATTTTAACAGTAATAATTCCTCCAATCTAAGAACATGAGAAATCTTTTATTTTCTTTGTATCATCTTCAATTTCCTTCATCATTGTTTTATTGTTTTCAGAGTATAGGTCTTTATAGGTCTTTCCCCTCCTTGGTTAAGTTTATTTCTAGGTATTTTATTTTCTATGATCTGATTTTAAATGAGATTTTCTTTTTACTTTATCTCTTTCTGATAGTTCATTATTAGTGTATAGAAAAGCAGCAGATTTCTGTATATTAATATTTAATCTTGCAATTTTGCTGAATTTGTTAGTTCTAACAGTTTTGGAGTAGAGACTTTAGGGTTTTCTTTATAAAGTATCATGTCATCTGCAAATAGTGACAGTTTTACTTCTTCCCTTCCAACTTGGATGCCTTTTATTTCTTTTTCTTGTCTGATTGCTGTGACTAGGATTTCCAATCTTATGTTAAATAGAAGTGGCGAGTGTGGGCATCCTTGTCATGTTCCTAAATTTAGACAAAATCTTTTAACTTTTCACCACTGAGTATGATGTTAGCTGTGTGTTTGTCATAAATGGCCTTTATTATGTTGAGATATGTTCTCTCTATACCCACTTTGATGAGTGTTTTTATCATGAATGAGAGTTGAATTTTAACAAATTATTTTTCTACATCTATTGAAACGATCATGTGGTTTTTATCATTTTTGTTAATGTGGTGTATCAGATTGATGTGCGAATATTGAATCATCTTTAAGTCCCTGGAATAAATCAAACTTGATCATGGTTTATGATCCTTTTTTATTGTTGAATTTGGTTTGCTAATATTTTGTTAAGGATTTTTGCATCTGTATTCAAAGATTTTGGCCTGTAATTTTCTTTTTTGGTAGAGTATTTTTTTGTATCTCCATGGTATGGGTTATGTCTCCTCTTTCATTTTTTTTTTTTTTTTTTTTGGAGACGGGGGAGGTTCTTTTCTTCTTGGTGAGCTGGGGTAAAGTTTTATCAGTTTATTTTTTTATCTTTTCAAATAATCAGCTCTTGGTTTCATTGACCTTTACTCTTGTTTTTTTGATACCTATTTTATTTATTTCCTTATGATCTTTAATATTTCCTCCTTATGCTAATTTTGAGCATTGTTGTTCTTCTAATTTATTTAGGCAGTAGGTTATGTTATTTATTTGACGTTTTTCTTGTTTCTTGAGGTAGGCCTGTATCGCTATAAACTTGCCTCTTGCTTTTGCTGCATCCCATAGTTTTTGTAGTGTTGTTTCTATTTTCATTTGTTTCAAGACATTTTCTGATTTTTTCTTTGATTTCTTCATTGACCCATTGATTATTTTAGAAGCATGTTGTTTAGTCTCCATGTGTTTGTTCTTTTCCCATTTTTCCATTTGTAATTGATTCCAAGTTTCACAAAATTATTCTTAGAAAAAATGCCTCGATATTAATTTCTGTCCTCTTAAATTCGTTCAGGGAGTTGTTTTGTGGCCTAATATATGATCTATCCTGGAGAACATTTCATTTGCGCATGAAAAGAATGTGTATTCTGCTGTTTTGGGTTGTAACGCCCTCTTGATATCCATTCAATCCAACTAGTCTATTGTGTCATTTAAGACCACTGTTGCCTTATATTTTGTCTGGATGAATCCATTGATGTAAGTTAGATGTTAAATTCCCCGGTTATTATTGTATAATTGTCAATTTCTTCTTTTATGTCTGTTAACATTTACTTTATATTTTTAGGTGCTCCTGTATTGGGTGCATATAAGTAAATGAATGTAATATCTTCTTCCTGTATTGACCCTTTTATCATTATATAATGCCCTCCTTTGTCTTTTATTATAGCCTTTATTTTAAACTCCATTTTGTCTGATATGAGTCTTGCTACCCCTACTTTCTTGTCATTTCTGTTTTCATGAAATATTTTTTTCCACCTCTCACTTTCACTCTGTGTGTCTTTAGCTCTGAAGTGAACCTCTTGTACATAGCATATAAAAGGGTCAGGGTTGTTTGATTCAATCAGCCACCCTATGTCTTTTGATTGGAGTATTTAGTTCATTGACATTTGAAGTAATTATTGGTAGGTATGTACTTATTGCCATTTTATTGCTTGTTTTCTGGTTGTTTTTGTAGTTCTTCTTTGTCCATTTCTTCTTTTTTTTGTCTCTTCCCTTGTGGTTTGATGACTTCCATTAGTAGTATGCCCTTGTTCCTTTCTCTTTAGTTTTTTTGTATCTATTGTAGATTTTTAATTTGTTCATATATGTTAACCTATATCTACTTGTTTTAAACTTCATTTAAGTGCAAACACATTTTAAAAGATCTACTTTTTTATTCCTCTCCCCCACATTTTGTGTTTTTGATGTCATAGTTACATCTTCATGTTTATCCCTTAACTGTTTGTTGTAGTTATAGTTGCTTTTACATTTTTTGCCCTTTGTCATTGTACTGGCATATTTAAGTGGTTGATCCTCAGTCCTTACTACACATTTGGCTTTCCTAGTGGGATTTTCCCTTTCCAATAGATTCTTACTTCTTGTTACAGCCTTTTCTTTTCCACTTAAAGAAGACCCTTTATCATTTCTTTTAGGGTAGATTTAGTATTGATAAGCTCTTTTAGTTTTTGTTTATCTGAGAATTTCTTTGTCTCTCCTTCTATTCTAAATGCTAATCTTGCTGTGTAGAGTATCCTGGGTTGCAGGTTTTTCACTCATAGCACTTTGAATACATCATGCCAGTCCCTTCTGGCCTACAAAATTTCTGTAGAGAAATCAGCTCACAGCCTTTTGGGTATTCCCTTCTATCTGACTTTTTGATTTTCTCTTGTTGCCTTTAGAATTTTCTTTAACTTTTTCCATTTTATTTATGTTATGTCTGGGTGTGGGTCTGTTTGTGTTCATCTTATTTGGGACCCTCTGTGATTCCTGTACCTGGATATTGGTTTCCTTAATCAGGTCTGGGAAGTTTTCAGTTGTAATTTCCTCAAACACATTTTTGATTCCCTTCTCTCTCTCTTCTTCTAGAACCCTTATAATGTGAAGGTTGGTATGCTTACTGTTATCCTTGAGATCTCTTAAATTGTTTTCATTTTAAAAAAATTTGTTCTTTTTGTTGTTATGATTGGGTGATTTCCATTATTCTGTCTTCTAGATCACCTATACAGCCTTGAGTGCATGTCATCTTTGTTCCTCACAGTCAATCACTGCCCCCAGCCTCTGCCACCTCTGCTCTGGTGTGCACTCACCTTGCAGGACAGGCAAGGTCCATGTGGCCTCTCAATATGTTTGGAGGGTGGTAAGGTGTGGTAGAGTGGCCGCCATCAAAGATCTGGGCTGCTTCCGAGGCAGTGCTTGATTAAATGCTAACAGTGGCCACTGCGACCCCACCCATGCTCAGGGCTGGGATTGGGCCACCTCTGCATCCAAAGGTCAAGGCTTTTCCCCAGTCTTCGCTGCCTAAGATCCAGTGTTGCACTGTGACTTAGACTGAGTAGTAGGGCTGGAGTCCTCACTCAGCTCTGGATGGGGTGCAAGCCAAGGCAGGGGCGGGAAACTAGCAGCCACAACAGCAGACCTCTCTCTGCCCGGCCTCGGAAGAAACCTTGTAAGAGTGCACTCCTTACAAGTGAAGTCTAGACTTCCCAGAGCTCTTCTATCAGTCTTAGAGTTTTCCAACCTGCCCAGGGTGCTTGTGTTTCCCGTGTAAGACCCCAGAACTGGGGCATCCAATATTTGGCTCAAACCACTCACTCCCCAGGGTTGGTGTCCTGCTGTGCAATCACCCTTTTCCTCTGAGTCCCCTCCCAGGGGACACAGATCCTGACTCAATTGCTTTTCTTCCCTTTCTACTCAATTACATGTGTATCTTTCTTACAAACCTTGGTTGTACAGGAGTCCTGCCAATTTCCAGTTAGTTTTCAGTAAAAATTGTTCCATGTGTAGATGTATTTTTGGTGTGTTTGGGGGCTGGGGGGAGGTGAGCTCCACATCCTTTTACTCTGCCACCTTGATTCAAGTCTTAGCATACATAGTTTTATTCATATGAAGTTCAAGCACAGTTTGAGGTCAGAATAAATTTACCTATGGTGAGTGCTACAGACTTGGAATGTATAGGAGGAATGTGTAGGAGGAAAACATCCAGAGATTCAGAAAGCATTCTGAATCTTGATCTAAGTGGCAATTAAATAGGTGTTACATACATATAATATGTAAGTTATATATGTGAGATTAGTGCAATTAATGCTTTTATGAACATTATTTATCATTTTAAAATAAATAACCAGTTTATATACAAGAAAGGAGAAAAAAAATCATATTTTCATTGTGATTATATCTTCCAGTCCAGGTACGTAGTCTAACCGATTCATTCATTTAGGTGCTCTTTACTTTCTGTCAAATTTTTTAATTGTTCTCTGATAAAAATATTGCACAACTTACTAGAATTTCCCAAGATATAATTTGGATTGTATTGCTATTGTAAATAATACTTTAAAAATTCTGCAACTAATGACAGTTTTATATTTTTCATTTTCAGTTTGTATGAATTTATTTATTCGTCTAGTAACTTTATCAGCTAGTAACTTCAAGATGCATCATGCAGAAATGGTTATATTGGGTATTCTTTTATTTTTTTAATTTTATTTTTTTAAATTTTTTATTGATATAGTTGACTTACAATATCATGTAAGTTTCAGGTATACAGGATGTCAATTCATTTATATTCTTTTTCAGATTCTTTTGCATTATAGATTATTATATAATATTCAGTATAGTTTCCTGTGTTATACAGTAGGTCCTTATTAGTTAACTATTTTATATATAGTACTGTGTATATGTCAATAACAATTTCCCAATTTATCCCTCTCCCATTTTTCTCCCCGATAACCATAAGTTTGTTTTCTACATCTGTGACTCTATTTGTTTTGTAAATAAGTTCATTTGTAGTTTTTTAGATTCTACACATAAGTGATATCATGTGATATTTGTCTTTCTCTGTCTGACATAATTCACTTGGTATGATAATCTCCAGGCCCATCCATGTTGCTGCAAATGGCATTATTTCATTCTTTTTTATGGCTGAGTAATATTTCATTGTATATAAGTACCACATCTTCTTTATCCACTCATCTGTCCATGGACATTTACGTTGCTTCCATGTTTTGGCTATTGTAAATAGTGCTGCTATGTACATTGGGATGCATTTATCTTTTTGAATCAGAGTTTTCTCCAGATATATGCCGAGAAATGGGATTGCTGGATCATATGGTAACTCTATTTTTAGTTTCTTAAGGAACCTCCATACTGTTCTCCATAGTGACTGTACCAATTTACATTCCCACCAACAGTGTAAGAGGATTCCCTTTTCTCCACAGCCTCTCCAGCATTTATTGTCTGTAGACCTTTTGATGATGGCCATTCTGACTGGTGTGAAGTGATATCTCATTGTAGTTTTGATTTCCATTTCTCTAATAATTAGTGATGTTGAGCATTTTTTTCATATGCCTCTTGGCCATCTGTATGTCTTCTTTGAAGAAATATCTATTTACCTCTTCTGCCCATTTCTTGATTGGGTTATTTGTTTTTTTGATGTTGAGCTGTATGAGCTGTTTGTATATTTTGGAATTAACCCCTTGTCAGGTGCATTGTTTTCAAATGTTTTCTCCCATTCTGTAGGTTGTCTTTTATTTTAGTTTATGATTTCCTTTGCTATGCAAAAGCTTTTAAGTTTAATTAGGTCCCATTCATTTTTGTTTTTATTTCTGTTACTCTAAGAGACATACCCCAAAAGATACAGTGAGTCCCCTACATACAAACAAGTTTTGTTCCGAGAACATGTTTTTTAAGTCCAAGCTGTCTGTAAGTCCAACAAAGTTAGCCTAAGTACCCAACTAACACAATTGGCTGTATAGTACTGTATTGTAATAGGTTCATAATACTTTTCACACAAATACATATAAAAAGACACAAAAAATAAAGAAAACATTTTTAATCTTACAGTACAGTACCTTGAAAAGTACAGTAGTACAGTACAACAGCTGGCATACAGGGGCTGACACTGAGTGAACAGGCAAGAAGAGTTAGTTACTGACTGGAGGAGGGAGTGGAGGGAGGAGGTGATAGAGCTGAAGGATCATCAGCAGTAGGAGACAGAGGGCAAGCTGCAATTTCACTCATGCCTAATGTTGATGGCATAGGTTCTGGTTCCTTGCTGAATTCAATTCTATCTACCCTCTTCAAAAAATGATCCAGTGATGTCTGGGTAGTTGCTCTTTCTTTCTCATCATAGATGACACAGTAGCACTGGATTGCATTCTGAACAGCTGCTGCAACCGTCATGTACCATTCTACCTTCAGGTCCTGTGACTCAAAAACTAACAGTGCCTCCTCAAATGAAGAAAATCCCCTTGCCATTCCCTGTGTCATGAATCTCTTCAGTTCTTCAGTTACTTCTTCTTCCTCTTGTCTCTCTTCGTCCTTTCTTGGAGTCTCCAATTCTGTCAGGTCTTCATTAGTAAGCTCCTCGTGTTGCATAGCAAGGAGTTCAATGATGTCGTCATCTTGCAGATCTAGCTCCAGCTTCTCTCTGAGCATCACTTAGTTGATGAAGACCTCTTTGGACTCCTCATCCACCTTCTCAAATCCACGAAAATTGTGAACAAACTGAGGGCAAAGTTTCTTCCAAACCCCGTTCATGGTGATGGCTGTAACCTCAGGCCAAGCAAAGTCAATGTTTTTTGTGACCTTGTAGATGTTATAGTCCTTCCAAAATTGTTGCAAGGTGATCCTGATTTGTCACTCACCTTTACTGCCTGATGAAAAGTGGGACATAAATAATATTTCTTGAAAGTTGCTATAACTCCCTGGTCCATAGGTTGGATGAGTGACGTAGTATTTGGTGGCAGATGCTCTACTTTAACGTTGGGATGAAAGTCATCCATGAATAGGGGGTGGTCCGCAGCATTGTTGAGCAGCTAACGAATGTTGAATGGGATGTCCTTCTCCAAGCAGTATTTCTCTAACTCTGGGATAAAGTGGTGAAAAAAACAGTCCTGCAAAATGGCCTGTGTAACCCAGGCTTTTGGTTACTCTTCCACACAACAGGAAGAGAGCCCTTGGCTATGTTTTTAAGGACTCTTGGTTTCTCTGAATGATAAACTAACAGAGACTTCAGCTTCATATCAGTGGGAACATTGCCACCAAACAACAGAGTTAGCCTGTACTTTGCTGCTTTATAGCCTGGCATCAACTTTTCCTCCTTACTGATGTAACTTCGATCTGACATGCTCTTCCAGTACAGCTCTGACTCATCCACATTAAAAACCTGCTCAAGTAAATATGCGCCTTCATCAATAATTTCTCAAGCATTTCAGAAAATTCCCAGGCAGCTACCATACCTGCACTCACTGCCTCACTACTTACTTTTACATTGTGAAGGTTGGCTCTAGCCTTGAACCGATTAAACCAGCCATGGCTGGCATTAAAAGATGTGTCCTCAGATTCTTCATTGTGTTTCCTCTTCAAGTCTTCATAAATGCTTTTAGCTTTCTCTTAAATCAACATTAAACTGAATGGGACTGGATATTGATGCTGATTCTGCATCCACACACTGAGAAGTTTCTCCATCTCCTCCATCACTTTTCCACACTTCTTCTATGATATTATCATTGATATCATCGGCACAGCAGACTTAACATGTTCCATGATCTTGTCCTTGTTCTTTAGAATCATGCTGATGGTTGAACTATTCATGTTATAAGAATGAGTGACGTCTACCATCTTTTTGTCTTGCTTCTCTCTCTGTTATTTTCACTTTTGTTTCCATCATTATTGCTTGGTGCTTCTTAGCAGTACCAGGTACATCACCACTGCTTTTTCACTTGCTTCCAGACATCCTGGGCTTGAAATAAAGATGCTGTACTACTGTACTCTATACAGTACTGTACAGTATACAAAGTACACAAAAGCACAACCACATGATGCACACATGTGACAACTTACGTGACTGGACATGCAAATGCATGTTCGCGTCTTTGAAATTTTGCAACTTGAAGTTTCATATGTAGAGGACTTCATGTATTTCTGCGATTTATGTCAGAGTGTCCTATGTTTTCCTCTAGGAGTTTTATAGTTTCTGGTCTTATATTTTGAGTTTATTTTTATGTATGGTGCTAGAGAATATTCTAATTTCATTCTTTCACATGTACCAGTCCAGTTTTCCCAGCACCATTTATTGAAGAGACTGTCTCTTTTCTCCACAGTATTCTTGCCTCCTTTGTCATATATTAATTTATTATACCATAGGTGCATGGGGTTATTTAAATCCTGTTGCATTGATCTACATTTTTGTTTTTGTGCCAGTACCATACTGTTTTGATGACTGTTGCTTTGTAGTATAGTCTGAAGTCAAAGGGCCTGATTCTTCTAGCTTCATTTTTCTTTCTCAATACTGCTTTTTCTATTCGGGGGTCTTTTGTGTTTCTATACAATATTTAAATTTTTTTGTTCTAGTTTTGTGAAAAATTCCACTGGTGATTTGATAGGAATTGAATTGAATCTGTAAGTTGCTTGGGTAATATGGTCATTTTGACAGTGTTGATTCTTCCAATTCAAGATCATGGTATATCTTTCCATCTGATTGTGTCATCTTCAATTTCTTTTATCAGCATCTTATAGTTTCTAGAGTATGACTCTTTTGCATCCTTAGGTAGGTTTATTCTTAGGTATTTTATTCTTTTTGATGCAATGACAAATGGGATTGTTTCCTTAATTTCCCTTTCTGACATTTTGTTGTTAGTGTAGAGATTTCTGTGTATTAATTTTGTATCCTGCAACTTTACTAAATTCATTGATTAGCTCTAATAGTTTTCTGATAACATCTTTAGAATTTTCTATGTATAGCATCATGTCATTTGCAAACAGTGAGAGTTTTACTTCTTCTTTTCCAACTTGGATTCCTTTTATTTATTTTTCTTCTCTAATTGCTCTGGCTAGGACTTCCAGTACGTGTTGAATAAAAGGGGTGAGAGTGGACATCTTTGTCCTGTTCCTGATCTTAGCGGAAATGTTTTCAGTTTTTCATCAATGAGTATGATCTTAACTGTGGATTTGTCGTATGTGGCCTTTATTATGTTGAGGTAGGTTCCCTCTCTGCCCAATTTCTGGAGAGTTATTATCAAGATGGGTGTTGAATTTTGTCAAAAGCTTTTTCTGCATCTATTGAGATGATCATATTGTTTTTATTCTGCAATTTGTTATTATGCTGTGTCACACTGTTTGATCTGTGGATATTGAGAAATCCTTGCATCCTTGGGATAAATCCCACTTGATCATGTTGTATGATCCTTTTAATGTATTGTTGGATTCAGTTTGCTAGTATTTTGTTGAGGATTTTTGCATCTATGTTCAGCAGTGATATTGACCTATAATTTTCTTTTTTTGTGGTATCTTTGTCTGGTTTTGGTATCAGGGTAATGGTGTCCTTATAGAATGATTTTGGAAGTGTTCCTTCCTCTGCAATTTTTTGGAATAGTTTCAGAAGGATAGGTGTTAACTCTCATTTAAATGTTTGTTAGAATAAACCATCTGGTCCTGGACTTTTGTTTGCTGAGAGTTTATTTAATCACAGATTCAATTTCAGTATGTGTCATTGGTCTGCTCATATTTTCTATTTCTTCCTGGTTCAGTCTTGGGAGATTGTACCTTTCTAAGAATTTGTCCGTTTCCTCTAGGTTGTCACTTTTATTGGCATATAGTTGCTCATAGTAGTCTCTTATGATCCTTTGTATTTCTGTGGTGTCATTTGTAATTTCTCCTTTTTCATTTCTGATTATATTCATTTGGACCCCCTCCCTTTCTTTCTTGATGAGTCTGGCTAAAGTTTTCTAATTTTTGTTTATCTTTCCAAAGAACCAGGTTTTAGTTTCATTTATCTTTTCCATTGTTTTCTTAGTCTCTATTTCATTTACTTCTGCTCTGTTCTTTATTATTTCTTTCCTTCTACTAACTTTGGGTTTTGTTTGTTCTTCTTTCTCTACTTCTTTTAGGTGGAAGTTTAGGTTGTTTATTTGAAATATTTCTTGTTTCCCGAGGTAAGCTTGTACTGCTATAAACTTCCCTCTTAGAACTGGCTTTGCCATGTCCCATAGGTTTTGGATTGTTGTGTTTTCATTTTCATTTCTGTCTAGGTATTTTTTGATTTCCTCTTTGGCTTATTCAGTAATCCATTGGTTGTCTAGTACCATATTGTTTAGCTTCCATGTGTTTGGGTTTTTTGCAGTTTTTTTTTTTCTTGTAGTTGATTTCTAATTTCATAATGTTGTATTCAGAAAAGATGCTTGATGTGATTTCAGTTTTCATATACATACCAAGTCTTCCTTTTTGACCCAGGACGTTATCTATTCTGGAGAATATTCCATGTGCACTTAAGAAGAATGTGTATTCTGCTGCTTTCAGATGGAATGCTCAATAAATATCAGCTATGTCCATCTGTTCTAATGTGTCATGTGTTTCCTTACAGATTTTCTGTCTGGATGATCTGTCCATTGACATAAGTGGAGTGTTAAAGTCCCCCAGTATTATAGTGTTACTGTTGATTTCTCCCTTTATGGCTGTTAGTATTTGCCTTATATATTGAGGTACTCCTATTTGGGTGCATATATATTTACAATTGTTATATCATCTTCTTTGATTGATCCCTTGATCATTATGTAGTGTTTTTCTTTGTCTCTTGTAATAGTCTTTATTTTAAAGTCTGTTTTGTCTGATATGAGTATTGCTACTCCTGTTTTCTTTTGATTTCCATTTGTATTGAATACCTTTCTCCATTCCCTCACTTTCGGTCTGTATGTGTCTCTAGATCTGAAGTGGGTCTTTTGCAGACAACATATATTCAGGTCTTATTTTTGTATCCATTAGACCAATCTGTGTCTTTAGGTTGGAGTATTTAATCTGTTTACACATAAGGTAATTATTGATATGTATGTTCTTATTGCCATTTTGTTAATTGTTGTGGAATTGTTTTTATAGGTCTTTTTTCTTCCTTTTTTGTTCTCTACTCTTGTGATTTGATGACTATCTTTAGTGTTGTGTTTAGATTCTTTTTTCTTTATTGTGTGTATATCTATTATAGATTTTTTATTTGCAGTTACCATGACGTTTCCATGTAGCAGTTTATATGTATACATGTTTGTTTTTAGTTGCTGATCTCTTAATTTCAAATGCATTTCAAATATCCTGCCTTTCTACTCTCCTCATCTCATGATTACTGGTTTTGATATCATATTTGTGGGTGGATGATTTCCTACCTTTATTACATGTTTGCCCTTACTGGTGAGCTTTCCCATTTTGTAATTTTTTTGTTTCTAGTTGTGGCCTTTTCTTTTCCACTTAAATAACTTCCTTTAACATTTGTTGTAATGCTGCTTTGGTGGTGCTGAATTTTTTAGCTTTTGTTTGTCTGTAAAGCTTTTGATTTCTCCATCAAATCTGAATGAGAGACTTGCTAGGTAGAGTATTCTTGGTTGTAGGTTTTTCCCTTTCATCAGTTTAAATATATCATGCCACTCTCTTCTGGCCTGTTGGGTTTCTGCTGAAAAAGCAGCTGCTAGTTTTATGGGGATTCCCTTGTATGTTATTTGTTGCTTTTCCCTTGTTACTGTTAATATTTTCTCTTTGTCTTCAATTTTTGTCAATTTGATTACTGTGTGTCTTGGCATGTTCCTCCTTGGTTAATTCTACATGGGACTCTGCACTTCCTGGACTTGGGTGACTGTTGCCTTTCCCACATTAGGGAAGTTTTCAGCTATTATCCCTTCAAATATCTTCTCAGGCTTTTTCTCTCCCTCTTCTCTTTCTGGGACCCCTATAATGCAAATGTTGGTCTGTTTGTTGTTGTCCCAGACATATCTTAAACTGTCCTCATTTCTTTTCATTCTTTTTTCTTTATTCTGTTCTGTTGAAGTGATTTCCACCCCTTTGTCTTCCAGCTCACTGATTCGTTCTTCTGATTCATTTATTCTGTTATTGATTACTTCTAATGTATTTTTCAGTTCAGCTATTGTATTCTTCAACTCTGTTTGGTGTTGTTATTTATATTTTCTGTCTCTTTGCTGAGAACTTCTTGTAATTTCTTGATCTGTGCATCTATTGTTTCCCCAAGTTCTTGGATCATCTTTATGATCATTACTTGGAATTCTTTCTCAGGTAGATTGTCTATCTCCACTTGACTTCATTGTTCCTCTGGGGTTTTATCTTGTTCCTTTGTCTGGAACATATTCCTTTGCCATCTTATTTTGTTTAAATTTCTATTTGTATTTTTACTTATGTAGTAGCTTATTTTTGTTTCTCTGCCTTGGAGAAGTGGCCTTTATAGGGGATTTCCTATTTGTCCTAGTAGTACACTACCCTCTCATCACCCAAGAGCCAGGAACCAGCCAGTCCCAGAGTAGGTTCTGACCTGCATTTGTGGACACAGTTCCACAGGCTGCAGGGTTATAGTTTTCTTCCTTCTGGTGTCTGCTCCCTGGTGGCTGGGGCTGGTCTAGAGACTTATGCAGGTTTCTTGGTGGGAGGGGCTGGTGCCTGCCCACTGGTGGGTGGATCTGGATCTTGACCCTCTGGTGGGCAGGTGGTGTCAAGTGGTGTGTCTAGAGGTGGCTGTGGGCTCAGGAAGTCTTTAGAGAGCTTGTCTGCTGATGAGTGGGACTGCATTCCTGCCCTGTTTGTTATTTGGCCTGAATTCCAGCACTGGAGCTTACAAGCTGTTGGGTGGGGCCAGGTCTCTGTGCCAAGGGATTCAAAATGTCTGCCTCCAGCCAGAGGTCATGTAGGTCCCTTCTATGTCTGACACCAGCTTTTGTGACCCCAGAGAGAGCCAAAGCCACTCCCACTTCCCCAGGAGACCCTCCAAGACCAGCAGGTAGGTCTGGGCCAGGCCCTTATGAAATCACTTCTTTTGCCATGAGTTTCAGTACACACTAGACCTTGTGTGCACCCTCCAAGTGTGGAGTCTCTGTTTGTCCCAGTCCTGTGGAGCTTCTGCATTCAAGCCCTGCTGGCCTCCAAAGCAAACTGCTCTCAGGGCTCCTCCTCCTGATGCCAGACCCCTAGGTTGGGGAGCCTGGCATGAGGCTCAGAGCTGTCAGTCCTGTTGGAGAACTTCTGTGATACAATTATTCTATGGTTTGTGGGTCACCCACCTGGGTGGGATGGCATTTGATTATATTGTGTGTGTGCCCCTCTTACTGTCTTGGGCTTTCTTCCTTACATCTTAGGATGTAGCATATCTTTTCTTGGTAGATCTCAGTTCATTTTATTGATGGTTGTTCAGCAGTTAGTTGTGATTTGGGTGTGCTCACGAGAGAAGGTGAGCTCAGGTTCCTTTTAAGCCAACATCTTGTTGAAAGTCTCCCTTGCTGTTTAAAGTGCCCAAAGGTCTCTGGTACTCTAAAGGAAGGCCAAAAAATGGAGAGCACCTCTTCTCATTTCACACTGAAATGTTGCATGGAGTGGAAACTAGAGGTGTCTGTAGTACTTGCATACTTTGATCTCAACCATCAGCCCTCAGCATTCTCTATTCTTCCACATATTCTCTGAAAGGCAGCATTCATGTTACCAGAGGTAAGCCTGAGAATCCCTGTTGGGAGAAATCCTCATTTCCTACTCCTCTATTGAGTATTCTTTTTTGATTCCCAGTCTCCAGTGAAAACCTTTCCGTACTTGACCGTTAATTATAATTGCTAGTGTTCTTTGTAGATTTTTTTTTAAGTGTGAAGGATGTCCTCTTCCAACTTAAATTTGCTAAGATTCATATTTTTATCATGAATGTGTGTTGAATTTTATCAAATATTCTTAATCTACTATGAGGAGAATATGATTTTTACCCTTTATTATTTTAACATAGTGACTTATCTATCAGTTTTAATATGATAGATTTAGCTGTGGTTTTCTTTGTATTTATCTTACCTTACATTTTTAGGGCTTCTTTATCTTGATTTTTCCTATAAACAGATTTGGAAAATTCTCATATATTATCTATTACGATATTGTTTCTTCCCCATTCTCACTTTCTGTCCTCTGTGGGAATCTAATTACATGTATTTTACTAATTTAACTCTATTATATATGTCTTCTCTAGACTTTTCTATATTTAGTATATTTTTTCCTCTCCATCTTTTGTTTCATTCATTTATTTTTCTTGTGATATGTCCAGGAGGACAAAAGGGACTGAGTCCACTAGAACCTGGTTTACAATTTTGTAGGAAGTACATACACTCCTAGTGGCATAGCCCACCTCTGCTTCTAACTGAGATCTGGGATTTATTCTAGCCCCCACCATTTTTTTTGGAAGATCTTTTGGAAATATCTAGCAATTTTTTTTTTCACCTCTGCACTATGAGACTGTGAAAAACTCAGGTCTATCAATCAGTGGCTCTTGATCTTACTTCTTATTCTATTGCCCTGTGCACTTCAAGGATTCAATATGCTTCAAGTGAAAACTGGCAGAGTATCAGTATCACTTTGCTAGGTTTTCCTTATTACAAGGTAAATGCCCATCCCAGGAAATTTTCGGGCAGCCAGTACTCACCTTTATGTCACTTCATCCAAGAAATTGTCAAAATTCTGCTTATTAACAAAAAGCCCTCCACCTGCACTCACTCTCTAGGTTCTTGGCCTTTCCAAAAAATAGCAAATAGTAACAAAGGTACTGAGGGGGAACGTGGATACAGAATATTGCATCATCTCTTGCCAGTTCCCTTCTCTCTGAGATTTTGGCCCCTTGTTGTTTGACTCCAGAGTTCTCTAGTTCCACCAAAAAGACATTTTTAAAAAATGATATATAGCTTTCCTAATTGTTTGTAGAAATATTTCAATTCTTTTGCAAAGTATTCCATGATGGGAGAATTTATCTAACATGATTTTATTTAAATTTTAAATTATTCAATGACTATTCTTAAGCTAAATGTCAGATCCATAATTGTATATACAACTTAGAAAACTGATATGAATAAACTAAAATTCTTTACCATTCTTCTTGGTACTGAGTGTAAGTGTTTAAGGGAATGGAATAACATGGTAGCCTCTTTGTCAATATCATGGTGGAAATAATCAGTCTAATCCATATCTGACACTACTACTCTGTTTGCTTCTCCACATTTCTATAGAATAAGTCTAAATAAGAGTTCTATCTACAAAACTCAGCAGTGCTGGCCCAAATTTTGTAGCAGAAAAGGCAATATAGACTGGATTTTTTGTTGCCAATTTTACAGTTCGAAGATAAGCACTATATTTTCTAGTTTTTAAGGTCAAATGAAAATATGAAATGACAGATATGTTATATTTTTTCATGTAATCTAACTACATTTTTTACATAAATCATTGTTTTCATTTGAATGACAGATATATCAAAGTTTTACTAGGATCATGAAATAATTTGAAAAATAGGTCTTTTTTATTCTCCTGGATAGTTGTATAAGGATGGCAATATTTCCTTTTGGTTTGGGAGAATTCAGCAGTGAATCTAATTTGACCTCTGGGAAGATAGTTAATTCAGATTCAGTAGACATAGACTGTTCAGACGTACTATATCTCTTTTTATAGTTTTAGTAATTTTTATGTTTAAAGAAATTTGTGTATTTCATCTTTTTCTTTGGATTCTCCTGGTTCTTTCTATATGATATTCTTTGAAGTCTTTATCGGAAAGCACTATATATTAAATTTCATTATTACATTGCCCCCTAAAACATGAAATTGGGTAAGTTCCAGTCCTCTTGCAACATTTTTAATATGAGGAGACTTATTGGTCATGCTAGGAGGAAAAACTTAAAGCAGTAAATCCTTCTAACAAATATCTTAGCAGTTGGCCCCATAACCCTTGAAACGGTAACACTCAATCACCATCACATAATCATAACAGCATAAAACTCTTACATTTTTCTCTGAAAAATCTAATAGAAATAAGCAATTTCTAGTATGGAACATACAAATAAAGAATTGTGAGAACAGAGAAACAAATGCCCTGATTAAGATAAGAAACATTTACATCATTGTTCTGTATGTTCAGAAGAATTCTATTTCCTGAAACAGAACTGCAAACATTTAAAAATTTTAATGTTATCCTGTAGCATTTCTTCAGCCAGGGAGATTTTCCTGTGTATTTATAAGATAGGAGTCAGTGTTCTTAAAGCAGTGCACAGAGATGATGTCATGATAAGCATAAAAAATAAAATAATGTCCACTCATTAATTATGAAAGAAATATCTCTTAGAAACTGCTTGGATAAAGTCAGCAAAAAGAAGTAGGAAATAAAAACAAGATGCAATGGTATAGAAGAGTTTCAGTCCTAAGGAAAAGCTAAGGGAAAATTTTAGGTAGCATTACAGTCAGTAGGAAAAGAGAAATTTGAATATATTTCCTGAGAGGAAGAGAGAGCAGACAAAGAAGTACAGGTGAAATGGAAAGCAAGAAATTGTGTTCAAAAATAGAGGAAATATAATAGATTCCATGGCAATGCCAGACAGCTTCTCTTAATCAAACCCCAAATCGTGTTTCTTGTTTGAAATTTACCAACTTGGTCTGAAGTTTTAGCTCTTCAAAACATTTTCTATGTGTGTGGAATTTAATGTAATTATCAAGTCAGAAGAAATAGAGTTTGAAATATTATAAAGTAGTAGCATGTTTCCAGGAGGAGAAAAGTTTTCGATATTTTACAGTGTTGTCAATTCACTTCTGACATGTTCTTACCTGCTTAATGACTTACTGATTAAAAATTGGGAAAAATGGAAACGAAGAAAGAATAGACTTTTTAGTGATTTTGGTCCCTGCTTTGTCTTGACCTCTAACTTTAATCAGGGCAATGAGTAACAGAGCAAAGAGAATCGCGAATCCTCAAGCACATGAAATATCTTCCTTGAATACTGCTATTGGAGTTACTGACTTCCAGATATAAAGTTGTTTTATTTGCAAGCCTTGCTAGAAGAAATAAGACATGGTTCTAGGAATCTTGTAAGAAAGCATGTACTTAGGAAATTTTCAGCTCAATTTTATAGCTGTGGCATATCATATCTGTATAAGGTTGAAGAGTTTACCTGAAATGAGCTTCTGAACCTTTCAAGGTTTCTAACATAGTTTTGGTAAAAAACACATTTTCCTCTGCACAATCTGGAATGTGGAAATACCCTCTCAGTGAACCAATATCAAATGTGACAGTCAGTCTGGTATTAGCTAAACATTTTTTTTTTTCTAAAAATCCATCAATCAAAGAAATGAAAGTTAGACGAATTTATGGACTGTACCTAGATGCCAGTGTGCTAATGGATTTTGTCAATAATGAATACTCACAATCATGAGTCACTGTATGGACTATATACGTGTTCTCTTTTTGAAGCAAAATTACTTTACTCTTTATCCATGTTTTTTTAAAAATTCCACATTGTTTCCCCTATCAGTTCAGAATACCACTGCCCTTAGAGTGAAATAAAGGCTATTATTTCATTGAAAGTCAGTTTCATGCTCAAATTAAATGTGTTTGAAGATGTGGATGAATACATCAAGTTATGGAAAAATGCAGTTAGAAAAATAGTTCTTATGTGTTCATTTATTTAGTTCACATAATAGTTCTTATGTAGATGAATAATAAGCATTTTATTGTCAAATAAGTTTAACTTTACAGAGGAATGGAAAAGATAATATATTCAGTTCTTATATGCCCTCCATTCAGCTTCTTCTAATGTTATTCTACATAATCAGAGTACATTTATCCAAACTAAGAAACTAATATTATTACAACATTAAACTACAGATTTTATTTGAAATCCAACTGTTTTCCCACCAATATCCTTTTTCTGCTCCTGCATCCAATCCAGGATACGACTTTGTAATTTGTCATTATGTCTCCTTTGTCTCTCTAACCTGAGACAGTTTCCTAAATTTCCTAAGTTTCCTAAATTCTTTTTTATGATCTTGACACTTTTAAAGAGTACTGGTGAGGTATTTTGTGGAAAATCCTAAAATATGGTTTTTCTGATGTTTTCTCATGATTAGAGTACGGGTATGGGTTTGAGGATGAAGACCACAGAAATGAAGTACCATTCTCATCATATCATATCAGGGAATTAATGATATCAACATGACATTACTGGTGATATTAAACATGACTGCTTGCTTAAGGTAGTGTTTGCCTATACTCTCCACTGTGAAGAAGTTACAATTAGTTTTCCCATACTCTATTCTTTGGATGTGAGTCACTAGGTTTATCTGTCCCCTACTGGTGGAGGGAGGTGTGAGAGGGAAGGTATTAAATAAATGACACCTCCAGGAAGGAAGAGTATCAGAATATATTATTTTACATTCTTCCATAAGGATAAGTTGTCCCTTCTCCCCATTTATTTTTATTCAATATTTTTATAACAGTATGGAGTCACATGTATTTATTGTATTCTTTGAGTTATATAATAATATTGTTATTTATATTTTTGTTCAAATTTTTCCAGGTTTGACCAGTAAGAGGTCTTTCATGTTGGCCCCTGTGTCCATTTGACAGATCTCATACCATTTACTCGTTTATTTTATTTTATTGAAACATACTTGACATAACGTTGTATAAGTTTAAGGTGTACAACATGTTGATTTGATATATTTATATATTTCTGTACGATTGTCACTGTAGTGTTAGCTAGCCCCTTTATCACATTATATAATTATCATTTCTTTCTTTTCTAGTGACAATAATTAAAATATAGTCTCCTAGCAAGTTTGATATTTATGGTACAACATTATCTATAATCACTATACTGTGCATTATAACTCCAGGAGTTATTTATCTACTAGTTGCAAGTTTGTATCTTTAAATAACATCTCTCCTATTCCCCCATCCCCAAGCCCCTGGTAACTACCATTTTACTTTCTGTTTTTTTATGAGTTTGGCTTTTTTAAAATTCCACAGATTCATGGAAATTCAGTACTTGTCTGCCTGACTTATCTGAGTATAATGTCCTGAGGATCCATCAGTGTTGTCACAAATGGCAGGATTTCCTTCTTTCTCACGGTTGAGTAATATTCTACTATAGTGTGTTGTGTGTGTGTATGTATATCACATTATTTTATCCATTCAGTTATTCATGGCACTTAGCTTGTTTCTATATCATAAATATGGGCATGCATGTATCTCTTCAATATCCTGTTTTTATTTCCTTTGGATATAAATCCAGAAGTGGAATTTCTGGAACATATGGTAGTTCTATTTTTAGGTTTTTTAGGAACTGCCGTATTACCACAGTGGCTGAACCAATTTACATTCCCACCAACAGTGTATAAGAGTTCCCCCTTTTTTTTCCCACATTGTCACCAATACTTATTACCTCTTGTTTTCTTGATGATAGCCATCCTAATAGGTGTGAGGTGGTATCTCATTGTGGCGTTGATTTGCATTTTCCTGCTGATTAGTGATTTTGAGCTTCTTTTTATGTACCTGTTGGACAGTTAGATGTCTTCTTTGAAAAATGTCTATTGAATTCCTCTGCCCATTTTTTCAATCAGGTTGTTTGTTTTTTTCTTATTGACTTGTATGAATTTTAAAATAATTTTTGGATATTAACCATGTAGCTAATAGTTTGCAAATGTTATTTTTCCTATTGTGTAGGTTACTTTTTCATTTTGTTGATTGTTTCTTATGCTGTGCAGAAGCTTTTCAGTTTAATGTAGTCTTATGTGTTGATTTTTGCCTTTATTAGTGCTTTTGGTGTCATATCCAAAAAATGAATGCCAAGACCAATGTCAAAGAGTTTCTTCTTTATGTTTCAGGTTCATCTTGTATTTTCCTTGCCCAAGTCGTAGTTCATTTTAATGGAGAATGGTATTTTCAGATTAAGATCTGGGAATGGGTATGCTCATAGTTACTGGGTTGTCACTGCTTCTAGACCCTCTCAGCTGGCAGAGCAAGCAAATATAACTGTATATACTAATGTACACACACAGAGAGACATCTATTTTTATGTGTATCTATATATGCCTTTCTCCATCTGTCATCTATCACTCTATTGATCTATCTATCTATACTAATATAAACATGAGTTCATACAGATGCTCTACTCTAATGCAGCAACATGGGGTTCATTCTAGCTTCCCCTCCTCCCCTTGCTTATTTGTGACTTCTTTCTCTGACAGTGAAAAACCGGGCTCTGCTTATCTATAATTTTATAAATTATATACTTATTTTTTCAACCTCGGATATATACAAAGTAATTTCAGAGTTGGTAACTCGCACCCCTATATGGAAAAAAAAATCGTAAAGTAGGGTAGGCGTTGGTAAACTTTGTCTGTAAATAACTAGATTTACATTTTACATTTTTAACTGTAAAATCACTCTTAGCTTGCTTGCCATATAAAAAAAAAATGATGGTGACTAGATTTCATTCACAAGTCAGTTTGCTAACCCCTGAAATAGAGTTACAATATTTATGTATAAATCTTCTTTTAGCCATTAATAACACCATTTTCCAAAGTCACTTAAGCTAGTTTTTTAATAGCTTTTTAATAACTTTATTATCAAGTTAATTCACATTGCACTCATAATAAACTAAAACTTCTGAAATATTTTGTTTTCTTATTAGTCATCAATTTAATACACATCAATGAACACATGTCGATCCCAATCGCCCAATTCATCACACCACCACCCCTGCCCCCCGACTGCTTTCCCTCCTTGGTGTCCATGTTTCTTCTCTACATCTGTGTCTCAATTTCTGCCCGGCAAACTGGTTCATCTGTACCATTTTTCTAGGCTCCACATATATGAGTTAATATATGATATTTGTTTTTCTCTTTCTGACTTACTTCACTCTGTATGACACTCTCTAGATCCATACAAGTTTCAACAAATGACCCAATTTCGTTCCTTTTTATGGCTGAGTAATATTCCATTGTATATGTGTACCACATCTTCCTTATCCATTCATCTGTTGATGGGCATTTAGGTTGCTTCCATGACCTGGCTATTGGAAATAGTGCTGCAATGAACATTGGGGTGCATGTGTCTTTTTGAATTATGGTTTTCTCTGGGTATATGACCAGTAGTGGGATTGCTGGCTCATATGGTAATAATATTTTTAGTTCTTTAAGGAAACTCCATACAGTTCTCAATAGTGGCTGCATCAATTTACATTCCCACCAACAGTGCAAGAGGGTTCCCTTTTCTCCACACCCTCTCCAGCATTTGTTGCTTGTAGACTTTCTGATGATGCCCATTCTAACTGGTGTGAGGTGATACCTCATTGTAGGTTTGATTTGCAGTTCTCTAATAATTAGTGATGTGGAGCAGCTTTTCATGTGCTTCTTGGCCATCTGTATGTCTTCTTTGGAGAAATGTCTATTTAGGTCTTCTGCCCATTTTTGGACTGGGTTGTTTGTTTTTTTAATATTGAGCTGCATGAGCTGTTTATATATTTTGGGGATTAATGCTTTGTCCATTGATTCATTTGCAAATATTTTCTCCCATTCTGAGGGTTATCTTTTCATGTTGTTTATGGTTTCCTTTGCTGTGCAAAATCTTTTCAGTTTCAGTAGGTCCCAGTTGTTTATATTTGTTTTTATTTCCATTACTTTAGGAGGTGGATCAAAAAAGATCTTGCTGTGATTGACGTCAAAGAGTGTTCTTCCTACGTTTTCCACTAAGAGTTTTATAGTGTCCGGTCTTACATTTAGGTCTCAAATCCATTTTGAGTTTATTTTTGTGTATGGTGTTAGGGAGTGTTCTAATTTCATTCTTTTCCATGTAGCTGTCCAGTTTTCCCAGCACCACTTATTGAAGAGACTGTGTTTTCTCCATTGTATATCTTTGCCTCCTTTGTCATAGATTAGTTGACCATAGGTGCATGGGTTAATCTCTGGGTTTTCTATCTTGTTCCATTGATCTTGTTTCTGTTTTTGTGCCAGTACCATATTGTCTTGATTACTGTAGCTTTGTAGTATAGTCTGAAGTCAGGGAGTCTGGTTCATCCATCTCCGTTTTTGTCCCTCAAGACTGCTTTGGCTATTCGGGGTCCTTTGTGTCTCCATACAAATTTTAAGATTTTTTGTTCTAGTTCCATAAAAAATGCCATTGGAAATTTGACAGGGATTGCATTGAATCTGTATATTGCTTTGGGTAGTATAGTCATTTTCACAATGTTGATTCTTCCAATCCAAGAACATGGTATATCTCTCCATCTGTTGGTATCATCCTTAATTTCTTTCATCCGTGTCTTATAGTTTTCTGCTTACAGGTCTTTTGTCTCCCTAGGTAGGTTTATTCCTAGGTATTTTATTCTTTTTGATGCAGTGGTAAATGGGAGTGTTTCCTTAATTTCTCTTTCAGATTTTTCCTCATTAGTGTATAGGGATGCAAGAGATTTCTGTGCATTAATTTTGTATTCTGCAACTTTACCAAATTCATTGATTAGCTCTAGTAGTTTTCTGGTGGCATCTTTAGAATTCTCTATGTATAGTATCATGTTATCTGCAAACAGTGACAGTTTTGCTTCTTCTTTTCCAATTTGTATTTCTTTTACTTCTTTTTCTTCTCTGATTGCTGTGGCTAGGACTTCCAAAACTATGTTGAATAATAGTAGTGAGAGTGGACATTCTTGTCTTGTTCTTGATCTTAGAGAAAATGCTTTCAGTTTTTCACCATTGAGAATGATGTCTGCTGTAGGTTTGCTGTATATGGCCTTTATTATGTTGAGGTAGTTTCCCTCTATGCCCACTTTCTGGAGAGTTTTTATCATAAACGGTGTTGAATTTTGTCAAAAGCTTTTTCTGCATCTATTGAGATGATCATATGGTTTTTATTCTTCCATTTGTTAATATGGTGTATCACATTGATTGATTTGCGTATATTGAAGAATCCTTGCATCCCTGGGATAAATCCTACTTGATCATGGTGTATGATCCTTTTAATGTGTTGTTGGATTCTGATTGCTAGTATTTTGTTGAGGATTTTTGCATCTATATTCATAAGTGATACTGCTCTGTAATTTTCTTTTTTTGTAGTATCTTTGTCTGGTTTTGGTATCAGGGTGATGGTGGCCTCATAGAGTGAGTTTGTGAGTGTTCCTTCCTCTGCAATTTTTTGGAAGAGTTTGAGAAGGATGGGTGTTAAGTCTTCTCTAAATGTTTGATAGAATTTACCTGTGAAGCCATTTGGTCCTGGACTTTTGTTTGTTGGAAGATATTTAATCACAGTTTTAATTTCATTACTTGTGTTTGGTCTGTTCATATTTTCTCTTTCTTTCTGGTTCAGTCTTGGAAGGTTATACCTTTCTAAGAATTTGTCCATTTCTTCCAGGTTGTCCATTTTATTGGCATACTGTTGCTTGTAGTAGTCTTTTAGGATGCTTTGTATTTCTGCAGTGACTGTTGTAACTTCTCCTTTTTCATTTCTAATTTTATTGATTTGAGTCCTCTCCCTCTTTTTCTTGATGAGTCTGGATAATGGTTTATCAATTTTATTTTCTCAAAGAACCAGCTTTTAGTTTCATTGATATTTGCTATTATTTTCTTTGTTTCTATTTCATTTATTTCTGCTCTGATCTTGATGATTTCTTTCCTTCTGCTAACTTTGGGTTTTGTTTGTTCTTCTTTCTCTAATTCCTGTAGGTGTAAGTTTAGATTGTTAATTTGAGATTTTTCTTGTTTCTTGAGGTAGGCTGTATAGCTATAAACTTCCCTCTTAGAACTGCTCTTGCTGCATCCCATAGGTTTTGGATCATCATGTTTTCATTGTCATTTGTCTCTAGGTATTTTTTGATTTCCTCTTTGATTTCTTCAGTGATCTCTTGGTTATTTAGTAACGTATTGTTTAACCTCCATGTGTTTGTGTTTTTTTACTTTTTTTCCCCTCTAATTCATTTCTAATCTCATAGCGTTGTGGTTGGAAAAGATGCTTGATATGATTTCAGTGTTCTTAAATTTACTGAGGCTTGATTTGTGACCCAAGATGTGATCTGTCCTGGAGGATGTTCTGTGCACACTGAGAAGAAAGTGTAATCTGCTGTTTTTGGATGGAATGTCCTATAAATATCAATTAAATCTATCTGGTCTATTGTGTCATTTAAATCTTCTGTTTACTTATTTATTTTCATTTTGTATGATCTGTCCATTGGTGTATGTGAGGTGTCAAAGTCCCTCACTATTGTGTTACTGTCGATTTCCTCTTTTAGGGCTGTTAGCAGTTGCTTTATGTATTGAGGTGCTCCTATGTTGGGTGCATATATATTTATAATTGTTATATCTTCTTCTTGGATTGATCCCTAGATCATTATGTAGTGTCCTTCCTTCTCTCTTGTAACATTCTTTATTTTAAAGTCTATTTTATCTGATATGAGTATTGCTACTCCAGCTTTCTTTTGATTTCCATTTGCATGGAATATCTTTTTCTGTCCCTTCACTTTCAGTCTGTGTGTGTCCCTAGGTCTGAAGTGGGTCTTTGTAGACAGCATATATATGGGTTTTGTTTTTGTTTCCATTCTGCAAGCCTGTGTCTTTTGGTTAGAGCGTTTAATCCATTCACGTTTAAGGTAATTATCAATATGTATGTTCCTATGACCATTTTCTTAATTGTTTTGGGTTTGTTTTGTATGTTCTTGTATTCTCTTGTGTTTCTCACTTAGAGAAGTTCCTTTAATATTTGTTGTAGAGGTGGTTTGGTGGTGCTGAATTCTCTTAGCTTTTGCTTGTCTGTAAAGCTTTTGATTTCTCGATCGAATCTGAATGAGATCCTTGCCAGGTAGAGTAATCTTGGTTGTAGGTTCTTCCCTTTCATCACTTTAAGTATATCATGCCACCCCCTTCTGGCTAGTAGAGTTTCTGCTGATATATCAGCTGTTAACCTTATGGGAGTTCCCTTGTATATTATTTGTCATTTTTCCCTTACTGCTTTCAATAATTTTTCTTTGTCTATAATTTTTGCCAATTTGATTACTATGTGTCTCGGCGTGCTTCTCCTTGGCTTTATCCTGTATGGGACTCTCTGAGCTTCCTGGACTTGGGTGGCTATTTCCTTTCCCATGTTAGCGAAGTTTTCAACTATAATCTCTTCAAAGATTTCCTCGGGTCTTTTCTCTCTCTCTTCTCCTTCTGGGACCCCTATAATGCAAATGTTGTTGGATTTAATGCTGTCCCAGAGGTCTCTTAGGCTGTCTTCATTTCTTTTCATTCTTTTATCTTTATTCTGTTTCACACCAGTGAATTCCACCATTCTGTCTTCCAGGTTACTTATCCGTTCTTCTGCCTCAGTTATTCTGCTATCGATTCCTTCTAGTGTAGTTTTCATTTCAGTTATTGTGTTGTTCATCTCTGTTTGTTCTTTAATTCTTCTAAGTCTTTTTTAAACATTTCTTGCATCTTCTCGATCTTTGCCTCCTTTCTTTTTCCGAGGTCCTGGATCATCTTCATTATCATTATTCTGAATTCATTTTCTGGAAGGTTGTCTATCTCTACTTCATTTAGTTGTTTTTCTGGAGTTTTATCTTGTTCCTTCATCTGGTACATAACCCTCTGCCTTTTCATCTTGCCTATCTTTCTGTGAATGTGGTTTTTGTTCCACCGGCTGCAGAATTGTAGTTCATCTTGTTTCTGCTGTCTGCCCTCTGGTGGATGAGGCTATCTTAGGCTAGTTTTTACCCCCTTCAGTGAATTTGTATTATATATTTCTGTTAATTTATTTTTGAGACCCATTTAAAGTCCCTAGTTTCTTTGTACTTCAGGCATTTTCAACATCTTAAAAATTGATCTCTTTTATGTTTCATGTTATTTCATAACTCCTTCAACTATGTAAGATGTGTAGTTCACTAAATCAAAAAATACGTAAAAAAAAAAAAAAGAACTATCCCTATATGATACAAGATGAGTTAATTAGACAAATTAAAATGGTTTTCTCAGTCAGAGATTTGTTGAAGGAATTGGTAAAAAGACTAGTAGCCACTCTATTATTGAGTTATCTGTTTTTCCTTCAACCAAGCCCTAAGGGAAACAAGATTAAAGCTGTGATTTGAGAGCTCTGAAGTGTGGAATCTTCATCCTAAATCTTGACTCTAATATTAACTAGGTATTTGTTCAGATAAGAAACTATTTGGTAGTAAATCCATTTTACAGTAAAGTAAACATTTAAGGGATACTTTTGTTAGTTAAAATATTTGTTTCTCACTACTAAGATGGCAATAAAAGGATTGTCTCTGACATAAGAACGTCAATTCTATAATCACAAGGTCCTGAATTCTGCCAATAACAAAAGTGAGCTTGAAAGTGGATTTTTTCCCCATAGCCTCCACAGAAGATCATAGCTCAGCTGACATGTTGATTTCAGCCTTGTGATATTCAGAGCAGAGAATCCCACCATACTATGCTGGAATTCTGACCCACAGAATTCTGAGCTAGTAAAGGGGTGTTATTTTTAGTTCCTATGTTTGTGTAACTTGTTATGCAGAAATGTAAATCTAACACATACATAATGGGAAAATATTATAGATATCTGAGGTAATTTTAACATCTAAGATAATTTTCTAACCATGCTGAAAGTCTTAGAATATCATACAAATTATAAATCTATTGTTTTCTCTTTTAGAAAATTGATAAGCCTGAAAATCTCACTGTAGACTTTTTTATCCAAGAATATACAATTAATCATATTAGGGCAAAGAAGATAATGTGATTGGACTACTCTTAAAGTGATTTCTAACCAATTTAAACATATCATAATACATATCATACTGATGAGGAAATAGTTATCATTATATATTCATTTTCCCACTTTTATAATATAATCACATTGCTAAAATTTGGAGAACATGATTTCAAAGAATTCATAATTCCTCCAAAATTAGTTTTGGAACTAATATATTGACAGGTTTCATTTAAATTCTTTTTCTATAAAGTCACTGACTTTCAATAATTAAAATCATTTATGCTGTAGCTGGAAGCCAATGTACTATATAGTGCTTTGAAATAAAAATAAATATTTGAGCATCTGCTTTACAATGAAAATAATCTAGAATGATCATTTTTGTCACATTTGACTTTGAATCACAAGAAGTTACAGCTTAAATTAATTTAAATTTTTTTTACATTTTGTGTCACAACTCGATTCTCTGTTTTTCTTACATAGAAGTAACTCTCCAACATAAAGGAGGTGACATTTTAGGACTGAGTATAATGGTGAAATAAATGTTATGCCATAAAATTGTAACATGATAATACCATTTTTATTTTGTTGAGTATTTTTTATCTAATTACCAAGTAATTTCATTGTACTTAAATAATTTTAAATGCTTAATACAATGTTATAAGTTATCATGGTGGTTCATGTTTTTAAGATGGTCACTACAATATTTTCTATTCCATATATTCTGTTACAGTATAAATTTACTACTCCTCTATCCAGAGGTATGATCTGTTTTTCCTTCTCTTGAATTGGGTCTGGCCCTGTGACTGGTTTGACCAGTAAAATGTGGCATAAGTAATGTTCTGGGTGCCTGACAGCTTCTGCTTCTGTGATCTGGGTGAATTGAGCCACTATGTCACAATTTCAACTCTCCATAAGACCACCATGCTTTAAGGAATGCCAATCAGCAATGCACAGGAACTGTGTGGAAATTAGAGAGATGAATGACCAGCTTCCAGTTACATTAGCCATCTCACTAGAGACATTGAACAAAAGAGAAATAAAGCCATTTTGGACAGGCCAGCACTCACAGACGCTGTGTGGAGCAGGCATTATCATGGAGATGAGTCTTCTTCTCTAATCCCTTCCCCAGTTGCAGAATTATAAGCAAGTAACTTGTGCTTTTGAGTTACTAAATGTAGGTACATAGAAGCATCAGTGGCTACAAACTCTGCCTTACTCCTTCTACTCTGGATGAACTCCTTATGCTCTTATTTAAGCCAGCTTTCCACCTGTGACTATGAACTATCTCCACTTACCAAATAAAGGATTTGTCTCCATTTTTTTCCTCCCCCTTTACTCCACCATCATAACATTTCCCTCTCTACTAGATAATTCTTAATAGCATATAAATATACTACTTATACTTCTTCCATTATCTTAAAATAGTAAGAACAAAAACAAAAAATTCTCTTGACTCCATATTTCCCTCCAGCTTCTGCTCATTTTTTTTTTTTTTGGTCCCTATTATAGAGCAACTGTTTAAAAGAGTTATCTGTACATGAGATACTATCCATATCCTACCATTCTCTTCAATCTCATCCAGTCAGGCTTTCATCTCTGTTTGCCCCTAAAAATCCTGTTGGGAAGATCACCAATGATCTTCAGTTTGCTAAATCCAATGAACAATTTTTAGTCTTCACTGTATTTAACTTACCAGTAGTATTTATACACTTGATTACTTACTCTTCCTTAGCTCTCAGGGAGGGTACTACACCATTCTAGTTTTCCTCTCCACAGCATTCTTACCTTCTTCCTCCTCTTGTCCCTAACTTTTAAAGTTGACATTTTCAGGGCTGAGCTTTTGACTTACTATTCTATAATATATCTACACCTATGTCCTTAGAGATATGAAGACTCACATGTTTATATCACTAGACCTGACCTCTTCTTTGAATACTAAACTTGATTATTCATCTTCCTACTTGTCCTATATTCTTCAATATTCAACAGACATCTAAAATTTGACATGTCGAAACATAAGCACCTTCCTTTTCAAAACTGCTACTCACAATTTTTCCAGTCTGAATTAATGGCAACCCCACTCTTCTTTTTTAACCAAAATTAAAAAAAAAAAAATTTAGTCCATCAGGAAAGCCTAATAGCTCTACTTCTCACCACCCTTAAACTGGTCCAAGCCACTCTTCTCTAGACTGAATTATTTGTTTTCTCCTAACTAGTCTTTTGGTTTCTCTACATGGATCCCTAATGTCTATTCTATACACACCACTTAGAATAAACCTTAAAAAAGTCAGTCCATATTCCTTTTTGTTCAAAACTCTCCAATATTTTCCCCTTTTCACTCAGAAATGAAACCAAAGAGTTTATAATGGCTTCCACGGCCCTGCAGGTTTTGTCCTCCCATTACCTCTCTGACAAATCCTACAACTTCCTCCATGGCTTACACTGCTATATCCATGGCAGTGTAAGCCATGGAGGTCCTAAACAAACCATATACTTCCATTTAGAACCCTTCTTCTTATTGTTTCTTTGGTCTAGAATGATTTTCCTCTTTTTTTTTTTTTTTTTCCCATGGTGAACAAAATGTAAGGTTCGTGTGAGTCACCCAAGGTGGGAAGGAAGAAAAACACTCTTGCCTAGCTCCCAGGCTGGAGGTGCAGAAGCCTATTTGTCCTTCCCTGGGCACATGGCTGGTCTCCCATGGACAGGCTACCTCTCTGTCCACATCTCCTACAACTCTGTTCCTTTTAGAGTGGCAAACCCAGCAACTTCATCAACACTGGGTTTCTTTCTTTTTTCTTTTTTTCTTTTTTTCTTTTTTCATTGGAGTATAGTTGCTTTACAATGTTGTGTTAGTTTCTGCTGTAGAGCAAAGTGAATCAGTTATACATATATGTATATCTATTCTTTTTTAGATTTCCTTCCCATTTAGGTCACCACAGATCATTGATTAGAGTTCCTTGTGCTATAAACTAGGTTTTCATTAGTTATCTATTTTATACATAGTAGCAATGGGTTTCTTTTGCTTCCTAGAACTCACAAAACATATTCTAGGTTTAGGGTTATACTAGCTGAAACCTTCAGCCAGAAACCCTCTTCAACCTTTACCATTCTGTAATTCGTTCCCTCTTGGCCTTGAGTTATTGATGTAAATGTCATGTTCTCCAAAGGAGTTCTTGCTGCCTGATTTTTTTTTTCATTTATTTATTAGTCTATCTGTGGCTGCCACCACTAGAATATAAGAGCCAAGAGAGCAGTGGACTTCGTCTTGTTCACACTATTTTATCTGCAAAGGGTATAAGAGTACTTGACACATTGTAGGCACTCAGTAAATAATTCCTGAATATCGCAATAAATGAGGGAGTACCCCAATTAGTATAGGAAACCCTGGACACCTCCTTAAAAGAAGAGACACTTCTCCTAGAATTTCAAGTTAGAAAAATCTGCCTAAGTATCCTTGTGGACACCTTATGGGCTGAAAAAAAGTTCCCCTGACAAGAACAATACAGTATGTGTGTGGTCACATTATGTGGGGAAAAAAATGGTTGGCTTGATGACCCCAGGTGCAACACAAGACTCTAAATGTGCATGAGGTAATGTTTCTTAGTAAACATTAGTCTTGTGTTAAGACTGAAAGCCTCTCTCTAGTTGGTGCTCCAGCAGTCTTCCTTTGGAAAAAATACTGGGTGTGAGATTGTGAAGGAAAAATAGATGTAATCTTTAGGCTGAAGGGTGGAGTAATCTGCTAACCATGGACCTCAACCAGCCAGGTAATACTTGCTACACTGAACAAACATGTACTGCACTGATATATGCAATCCCTTTTAGCAACTCCTTGTGGCAGTGACCAAGCAGCATTGAGATTGACTTTGTAGTTATCACTCTTCCTGATACATTGAAAACATCACTGAATATTTTGGATTGAATAAGCTATGTTGTGGTTCTTCAATGATTCCAGCTAAGGGTATTCTCAAGGGAAAAATAATGGATTTCCTGCTAATATGGTCAGAAGGAGGTCAATGTGATTAAGTGGAATAATAAAGGCTCTATTTGTATCCTTAACTACTAAGTTAGGTTTTTCCAGTTACAAGTAAGATGGAATAATATGCAGCTATTACAAAGTTTATAAAAAGTGTTTTGTAAAATTGGAAAATATTTAAATATAATGTTAAACAAAGATGTCAGATTTCAAAGTCATAAAAGTACTCTAATTATACATGTACTATTCACAATCATTATTTTTATTTTTGATTGATGGTATGATGTGAGATTGCAGTTTTGTTTTTAATATTTTCTATATTTTCCCAGTGCAAGCTATATATATATATATATATATATATATATATTACTCGTAATCAGCTGAATAGTTTCAAAATAGAAAAATATGTTATTTTGTGAAACTTTAATATTTTTATACTTTATAATAGTCCAGCCTTCCAACTATACACTCAGTTTTCCTGAGAATTCAAAGAAATAAAACAAATCACATTTTTTCACATTTTAAAAAAATTACATGTTTTTAGTGATTTCTCAAATTTTACTTGCATGATAACAATTTTTAGTTAAATTCATCTGAGTACTTTAGTTTTTTTGAAATTCACCTAGTGGTATGTTTTTATTTTATTCCATAATCACATGAAATTTGGAGATAAAACATTCTTCAGGTATGTTTGCTATGCAGTGAGTCTCACGAGCATAACCTTCCATAGGCCAGAAGGCATAATATGCAAGAAAACTTCTGAATTATTGACGTGACAGACTCATGCAACAGTAGGTTATACAGTGTGTGTGTTTTTTTCTTTTTTACTCTGATGTATCGGATTCTCTCTTAATACACATAATTTTGAGGGTGTTTTACAATTTAATAAATGTTTATTTCTATCCAACTTTTCTCAACGCTATCATCCTATGTTTTTGAAATTAAAGAGAGCTGTATTTCCTCCCTCATTTAAACCCATTTAGTTTTGGTTTAAACCCAACACTAAATCTTGGTTTAAGATTCATTGAATCATTACCTATAAATAACTTTGATATTATAACATTAACCATTATAGGCATAATAATGACCAGTAAATATGTTTTATTTATGTGTTCTCATGCTTGATAGTAAATACAATTAACAGTATTCTTCTCAGATAGAGCACAATAAAAGTTACAGTTGAACTTATGAGAAAGCAAAATACAGCTTTTAACTAATATCTCAAAAGTTTGTTTGCTTAGATGTTTTTAATAATGGAAAAAGTATAGAAACATTTTATTTTACTTTACTTTATTTTACCTTATGGAAAAGCAAAATGTAAGTTTATTGCAACATTGAGTTGTAACATTCTGTTCTTATAAATATTTTATATACAAAACAAATGATTTTTAACTCAGTGTTAATTATGATACTATACCAGTGGTTTGTTCACCATAAAATACCATCGCCAAACTTAGTGAATTAAAACAATAACCATTTATTATTATCCTCATGCCTTACAGTCATGGTTCATCTAATCTAGTTAATTTAGTTGACTTTGATCTAGCTAGTGTATACACCTGAGGGTCAGATATAGGTTCAATTCTCAGCTGGGCTTTTGTGGAAAAGCTGTTTGGGCGGCTCTATTCTGTGTCTCTCATTCTACCTGATACTTATGGGCTAGCTCAGGTATTGCCTTAACTTGCCCAATTGTGCAAGCACTTGTTAAGAAAGCTTATGTTATATATGCTAATGTCCTACGGGCCAAAACAAACCACATGGTGAAGCCAAGAGGCAAAGAATTATGCCCTGCCCTCATAGAAAGTTTCTACAAAGTTATATAACAAAGTGAATGGATATAGGCTGGGAGAAAACCTTGGACCATTAATGCCATCTACTACAGGGCAGAAAAAATAAAAATATACTTTGTACTGTTTGAGCTGAAAAGAAAAATACCAATTAAAATATTTTACAATTTAAAAGGAAATTGTGAGTTGTAACTATACATATAATTCAAAGAAAAACATTAAAGTGAGCCTATGAAACAACAACAACAGAGATACATTGTGGTTAACTTGATACAGATGAACATTGTCTAGCTTGAAACACAGATAAATATTGTAAAATAGGAGAAGGGCATAGAGAATGGATAGTATCACTTCTTATGAAAACAAGTGGATTAGAATTGAGGGGTAATAGTAAGGTTAAGGATGTTGCAGATACAAAATTACAGAAACTAGGCAGAAAATTTAAAACAATCATAAGTAAACACCCTGCATATTTGTTTATCAAGGTCTAAGGAACAAGTTTTCGAAAACTACCTGGAAACTGATGCAGTGGAATCAGGCATTGTGTGGCATTGAAGATAGAGAGGAGCAAAAGTTAATAAGCCATGAAAAAAATCAAAATTCAACAGGATCAAAATAGAGTAATTCATTCCAAGAGAATTTAAATACCTCAGAAGTACAAAATGCTACCTGTAAAATGTACATAGTCCACAGTATCTGCCATTGGGCGTGGGACATTCCATACTAGATTTGGAACAGAAGGCATAAAAAGTTACTCTGTCCCTGTTAAAGGTGATATTTTTTAGGATAATAATACCTTATATGCCTGTTGGATCTGCTGAAAAAATCTTTCTTTTACTGTGAGGTGATACAATTTCTTTCCATATTATAAATTTTAAAAATCCATTTGGGTGAAGTCAGTGAATATCTTAGTCAACATTCAGCAAGTATTGAATACCTATTGAGACACTGTGCTAGTTTAATTCATATCCTCCTGAAGACTATCTGGCAGGGAAGAGTGGCATTAAACAGATAATATCAGGTTAATAATTAAGTAATACTCAGCAGTCTGAGCACTGTGAAAATAATTCTGGGATATTACTTAGAGCACCAGGAATGGAATCTTGTTGTCTTGTTTTGTATCGCAGTGCAGCTTAAAGACAGAACATGACAGAGTGTCTCAAAACTTTTTTTAACAAAAATATTCCAAAATGGTAGAAAAGTAGGAAATAGTATCACAAAAACTTCTTGATAATGTAGGATTCCAGTTTTGTTTTAAATGTTTATTCCAAATTTTGGTGTGCTAATATTCATAAAATTATTAAAATTTTCATTTCAATATAGAAAAGAAAGAAAATTTTAATACTATCTGATTATTGAGCATACGTCAGGCTCATCATCATAAGGAAAAAAATGGGAAAGTTAAAAAGAACTGAGTCATTACCAGTTTTACTATTTCATAAATTCTTTTTCTGACAATAGTAATTCAGAATGATAAACACACATTAGTATATATGAATACCAATCAGGGCGAAGTTCTTTAATTTATGAATTATGAGAGGCAAATAAATTTTATCTAGAATGATGGTAAAGCTAAAGTTTGATTCAACATTTTAAAACAAATGAACATTTTGATAAGCATATTTTCTTGTTGAGAGTTTGTCGATCATATCACATTGCTTATCTGAACCATTTATCTGTCTCTAAATCATCTTTGGAACCAATCAAAATACATTTTTTAGGAAGAATTATTGCTAGATATGTACTTTATTTTACCATAAACATTATAAAAGTCAAATATCATCATGGTAAATTTTATACAACTACTGTATCTATTGCAGCAAAAATGTTGTGGAAAGGAAACAGAATCAAATCAACCAAACAAAAACCAAAATCTTTAACAAGTTTGTCTTTCCTTTTGATGATGAAAAAAAATATTTATATAATCAGTAAATGCCAAGTATGTTTTAGGTACTTTGCTAAACATTGGCAACTTACCAGGAACAAAACAGACACTTCCTCTGCTTCTCTAAAGCTACATTCTAATAGGGGAACAAGATATTAAATAAATATTCATACAAATTATGTATAATTAAAATTCTGCTGATAGTTCCATAATAAACATAGAGAACTCTGAAACCATGTTGCAGGAGCCCTGACCCTGAATGGGGCAAGAGTTAGGAAAATATTCCTGGGAAAGTGACATGTCACTGAGGATGAAAGAACAAGTAGGATTAACTCAGGAGAGTTATTTTTGAGGAAAGAGGAGGGAACAGGCAGGAAGCACATGGATAACATTTAAGGCATGATGTCTTTTCCTAAGGGAGTATACTTTCGGAGCCGCTCTTCAACATTAAAATTAGGGAAGAATCAATTTGCCTTAGTGAAATTTTCTACCATTGATTGTGTCATGTGTGTTCTTTCCGTGAACACAAGTCACAATGAACACTGTTATGAAAAATGTCTAGCAGCATTTCCAGATGAATAAGTATTTATCCATGAAGGAAAGCAAATTTCAAGGTCACTTAAACTTCATTTACAAATTTCTACCAAATACAAAGTATTTAATTCTGTGTTGATACAAGATTGATAATCTTTCTATGCACTACACCAAGAAAATAAGGGATGAAATATTTGATGTAAGGTGTTCTCAGTGTACAAGCCAATGGTTGCTGAAGCAATTAGGATTCACAGTGACCCTAATATGACATGATTATCATGCTACTGACTTATTTAAGGCACTCAGGGCAGTGAATTTTACCTTGGATAATGACCAAAAATTTTAATATAGTCTATAAGACTCATTCCAGTCTGATAATTTCATTCTACACCTTGCTTACTAACATTCAACCACATTTACCTTTTTAATCCCTGAAACATGTCAAGCTTCCTTCATTTGCACTACTGTACCTGGAAGAGAATCTGGCACACAGTAGACACAGTAAATACTTATTGAATGAGTGAAGAGTAAATGAATGGATGTATATTTTTGGTTTCCTAAACACTCAGGTTTCCTTAGGTTCACTTTCATGGCTCAAATTATATCTATATATCCCTATCTCTTACTTCAATACTTATAGAGACCACTTTGAAGTTTCAGTTCATCTATTTGAACCAGGTCAAGCATCATAGGTATATGCATTGCTTTTCTTTGAAGCAATTATCCAATTCTGGTCCCATAGCTGTGGCCTTCATGAAGGAACCACATAATTAGGAATTTGGATCTTCTCTTTATAAAGCTCTGAGTAGAAAGAGAACCTAAATGACCCACCTAGTTTTTCTTCTATTATACTTTTTAAACTCCTTTGATTCAGTTTTCTGTTTTTTTTGGTTTTTTCGCTCTCATCTCCCTGACTTCTAATCTTGAGTCAGTCCTGTATATCTTCTCACTTAAATCTGCATTCAGTTCCTTGGTGCTGTAATCAAATTTCATGACTTAAAAAAACACTTATAGACTCACAAGTCCTCAATATTTATTATCAGTTTGGTGTTCCACTGGACTCCAGAGGGATATATCCAACTATTTCCTGGTATCTTCCTGCCTACTGGCCCCTCATGTGTAATAGACATCTCAAACATATCATGTTCAAGGTTCAGCTCCAAATATGTTCTTCCTTGCTACTCCCCATGTCAGCAAATGACAACTCTACCATTCCTATTACTTGAGTCAAAAATCTGGGAATCCTTTTTTTCTTTTTCCTTTCTCTAATACCCAATATCCAATATACTAGCAAACCCTGTTAACTGTACCTTCAGAACATATTTGCACTTACCACCACCATCTAACATTATTATCCAAGCCACCATAATAGTTCACCTAATTGGTCTTCCAGTGGTTACCCTTGCCTCCTTGGTCTACCCTAAACATAGCAACTAGAACTTCTCATTTTAAAAATTGAGATATAATTGACACAGTTTTAGGTGTATAACACAATGAAACAATATTTGTATTTATTATAAATTATATAAAAAGGTTACCACAATAAATCTATAGTTAGACTTATCACCACATATAGTTACACATTTTTCTTGTGATAAATTTAAGATCAACTCTTTTAGCAACTTTCAAATATACAAGAGAGTATTATTAACTATAGTCACCAGGCTATACATTACATTCCCAGGACTTATTCCATAACTGGAATTTTGTACCTTTAAGCCACTTTCACCCATTTTGTTCACCCCTCACCACCTGCCTCTGGTAACTACCAATCTGTTCTCAGTATCTATTAAATCAGTTTTTTTTTTCTTAGAATTCACATGTAAATGAGATCATATGGTATTTGTGTTTCTCTGTCTACTTTATTTCATTTAGAATAATGCCCTCAAGGCCCACCAATGTTGTCACAAATTGCAAGATTTCCTTATTTTTTTATGGCTGAATAATATTCCATTATATACATACATCACATTATCTTTATCCATCCCTCATTGGCCACTTAGTTCGTTTCCATATCATGGTTATTGTAATTAATGCTGCAATGATCATGGGGTTGCAGATATCTTTTGGAGGTAGTGTTTTTGTTTCTTCAGATAAATTCTGAGAAGTGGAATTACTGTGGTAATTCTATTTTAAAATTTTCAGAAACCTCCATTCTTGTTTTCCATAGTGGCTGCACCAATTTATATCCCCACCAACAGTACACAAGGTTTGCTTTTCTCCACAACCTTGCCAATACATGTTATTTCCTGTCTTTTTGATGATAGCCATTCTAATAGGTATGACATGATAGCTCATTGTGGTTTTGATTTGTAGTTCCCAGATATTAGTGATGGTGAATGCCTTTTCATATTCCTGTTGACCATCTGTATGTCTTCCTTAGAAAAATGTCTAAACAGATCCTCTACCCATTATTTAATTTTTTTTTTTTCACTATTGAGTTGTATTAGCATTATATATTTTGGAAATTAGTCCCTTATCAAATATGTTATTTGCTAATATTTTCTCCCATTTAGGAGACTGCCATTTTATTTTGTTATTTCCTTTGCTGTGTAGAAGCTTTTTACTTTGATGCAGTCCCAGTTATTTTTGCTTATGTTGCTTTCGCTTTTGGAGTCAGATTCAAAAAATCATTGCTAAAACCAATGTCAGGGAGCTTACCACTTATGTTTTCTTCTAGGAGCTTTACGGTTTCAGGTCTTTGTTTAAATCTTTAATTCATTTTGTGTTGAATTTTGTGTATAGTGTGGTCCACTTTTGTTCTCTTGCATCTGGCTGTCCAGTTTTCCCAATATCTTGTCAAAGAAACTGCCTTTTCTCATTGTATACTTTTGGTCCCTTTATCATAAATTGACTGCATATGTGTGGATTTATTTCTGGGCCCTCTATTCTGTCCCATTGACCTATGTGTCTGTTTTTAATGCCAATACCATACTGTTTTGATTACTATATCTTTGTAATATAGTTTAAAATCACAAAGTGTGATGCCTCCAGCTTTGTTCTTTCTCAAGATTGCTTTGGCCACTCAAGATCTTTTGTGGTTCCATAAAAATTTTAGGGTTGTTTGTTCTATTTCTGTGAAAAATGCCATGGGAATTTTGATAAAGATTGCATTGAATATGTAGACTGCTTTGAGCAGTATGGATATCTTAACGCTATTAATTTTTTAAATACACGAGCACAGAACATCTTTGCATTTACTTGCTCCTTTTTCCATTTTTTCATCAGTTTCTTACAATTTTCAGATCTTTTACCTCTTTGGTTAAATTTATTCCTAAGTATTTTATTCTTTTTTGATGCAGTTGTAAATGGGATTTTTTTCTTTAATTGCTCTCTCTGATAGCACATTATTAGTGTATAGAAATGCAACAGATTTTTGCATATTGTTTTTCTATCCTGCAAATTTACTGAATTCATTGATTAATTCTAAAAAATTTTTGGTGGAGTCTTTAGGATTTTCTATATATAACATCTGGCCATCTGCAAATACTGAGAGTGGACAGTTCTACTTCTTCCTTTGCAGTTTGGATGCCTTTTCTTTGTTTTTCTTGCCTAATTGCTCAGACTAGGATATCCCTGTCTTGTTTCTGATCTCAGAGGAAAAGCTTTCAGCTTTTTACCATTAAGTAGGATGTTAGCTGTGAGCTTGTCATATATGGCCTTTATTATGTTGAAATACATTTCCTCTATGCCACTTCATTGAGAGTTTTTATCATGAATGGGTGTTGAACTTTGTCAAATACTTTTTCTGCATCCTTTGAGATGACCTTATGATTTTTATCCTTAATTTTGTTAATGTAGTGTTATCACATTTATAGACTTGCAGATTTTAAACCATCCTTGCATCTCTGAAATAAATCCTCTTGACCATAGTATATGAGAGGTGTGATGTACTGTTGAATTCAGCTTGCTAATCTGTTGAGGTTTCCTGCAACTATGTTCATTGAAGATATGGGTCTGTAATTTTCTTTTCTTGTAGTGTCCTTGTCTAGTTTTGATATCAGGGTAATGCTGGCCTCACAAAATGAGTTTGAAAGTGTTCCCTCCTCTTCTACTTTTAGAAAGAGTTTGGGAAATATTGGTATCAATTCTCCTTTGAGTGTTTGGTAGAATTCACCAGTACAGCCATCTGGTTATGGACTTTTTTTTGTGGGGATTTTTTTGATTACTGATTCACCCTACTTGTAATCTGTTCAGATTTTCTATTTCTTCATGATTCAGTGTTGAAAGGTTGTATGTTTCTAGGAAATTATCCATTTCTTGTAGGTTGTCCAATATCTTGGTGTACAGTTTTTCATAGTAGTCTCTTAAGATTCTTTTAATTCTGTGGTAACAATTGTAGCATCTCCCCTTTCATTTCTGATTTTATTTATTTGAGTCCTCTTTCCTTTTTTTGATGAGTCTAGTTAAGGTTTGCTTATTTTGTTTATCTTTTTGAAAAACCAGCTTTTAGTTTCATTGATATTTACTATTGTCTTTTTAGCCTCTATATTATTTATTTCTATTGTGACCTCTCTTATTGCCTTCCTTCTACCAGCTATTGGCTTACATAATTTTTTTTTTTAATCCAGTTCCCTGAGGGGTAAAGTTAAGTTGTTTATTTTAGATCTCTCTTGTTTCTTTATGTAGGCATTTATTGCTATTAACTTCCTTCTTAGAACTGCTTTTGATGGATCCCATAAGTTTTGGTATGTTGTATTTCCATTTTAATTTTTCTCAAGGTATTTTTTATTTCTATTTTAATTTCTTCTTCACTCATTTGTTGTTCAGTAGAATGTTCTTTAATTGCCACATATGTGGCAATTTTCCAGTTTTCTTCTTGTGTTGACTTCTAGTTTCATACCATTGTGGTCAGAATAGATGCTTGATATAATTTCAATCTCCTTAAATTTATTAAGACTCATTTTTTGGACTAACATATGATCTACCCAGAGAATGTTCCTTGTGCACTTGAGAAAAATGTTATTCTGCTTATTTTAGATGAAATGTTCTATATACATCTGTTAAGCCCATCTGATCTAATGTGTCATTTAAGGTCAGTGTCTTCTTATTGATTTTTTTTTGTTTGAATGATCTATCTATTAATGAATGTGGGGTATTAAAGTCTCCTACTATTATTGTATTGCTGTCTATTTCACCCTTTAGGCCTATTCATATTTGCTTTATATATTTAGGTGTTCCTATGTTGGGTCTATAAATATTTACAAATGTTATATCCCCCACTGAATTGAACACTTTACCATTATATAATGACCTTCTTTGTCTCTTATTGCAGTCTTTGTCTTAAAGTCTATTTTTTAGATGTAAGTATAGCTATGCCAATTTTCCTTTGAAACCATTTGTGTGGAATATTTTATCCCATTTCTTTACTTTCAGCCTGTGTGTCCTTACATCTGAAGTGAGTCTCCTATAGGCAGCATATAGAAGGGTCTTGGGGTTTTTTTGTTTTTTTTTTTAATTCAATCATCCAGTGTATGTCTTTTGATTTGAGAATTTAGTCCATTCCCATTTAAAGTAATTATTGGGTGCATATACCTTTTCAAACTATGGTTTTCTCTGGATATATGCCCAGGAGTGGGATTGCTGGATCATACAATAGCTCTATTTTTAGTTTTCTAAGGAACCTCCATACTATTCTCCATAGTGGTTTTACCAATTCACATTCTCACCAGCAGTGTGGATGGTTCCCTTTTCTCCACATCTTCTCCAGAATTTTTTATTTCTAGACTTTTTGTGATGGCCATTCTGACAGGTGTGAAGTGATACCTAACTGTAGTTTTGATTTGCATTTCTCTGAAAATTACTGATGTTGAGCATCTTTTCACGTGCTTTTTGGCCATCTGTATGTCTTCTTTGAAGAAATGTCTGTTTAGGTCTTGCACCATTTTTTGATTGGGTTGTTTGTTTGTTTGTTTTGATATTGAGCTGCATGAGTTGTTTGTATATTTTGGAGATTAATCCCTTGTCAGTCGCTTCATTTGCAAATATTTTCTTTTGTTCTGTGGGTTGTCTTTTCATTTTATTTATGATTTCCTTTGCTGTGCAAAATCTTTTAAGTTTAATTAGGTCACATTTGTTTATTTTTGTTTTTATTTCCGTTACTCTAGGAGGTGGATCCAAAAAGATACTGCTGCAATTTATATCAACGAGTGTTCTGCCTATGTTTTCCTCTAAGAGTTTTATAGTATCCAGTGTGACATTTAGGTTGTTAATCCATTCAGAATTTATTTTTGTGTATGGTGTTTCGAGTGTCCTAATTTCATTCTTTTATGTGTAGCTGTCCTGTTTTCCCAGCACCACTTATTGAAGAGACTGTCTTTTCTCCATTGTGCATTCTTGCCTCCTTTGTCATAGCTTAATTGACCATAGGTGCATGGGTTTATTTTTGGGCTCTTTATTCTGTTCCGTTGATCTATATTTCTGTTTTTGTGCCAGTACCATACTGTTTTGATTATTGTAGCTTTGTAGTATAGTTTGAAGTCAGGAGCCTGATTCCTCCAGTTCCGTTTTTCTTTCTCAAGATTATTTTGGCTATTTGGGGTCTCTTGTGTCTCCATATAAATGTTAAGACTTCTTGTTCTAGTTCTGTGAAAAATGCCATTGGTAATTTGATAGGGATTGCATCGAATCTGTAGATTGCCTTGGGTAGTATAGTCATTTTGATAGTATCGAACATGGTATATCTTTTCATCTGTTTGTGTCATCTTCAATTTTTTCATCAGTGTCTTACAGTTTTCAGAGTACAGGTCTCTTGCTTCCTTACGTAAGTTTATTCCTAGGTATTTTATTCATTTTAATGTGACGGTGAATGGGATTGTTTCTTTAATTTCTCCTGATCTTTTGTTGCTAATGTATAGAAATGCAAGAGATTTCTGTGTGTTAATTTTGTATCCTGCAAATTTACCAAATTCATTGATGAGCTCTAGTAGCTTTCTGGTAGCATCTTTAGGATTTTCTATATTCAAATAGTGACAGTTTTACTTCTTTTCCAGTTTGGATTCCTTTTATTTCTTTTTCTTTTCTGATTGCTGTGGCTAGAAAACCATAATTTGAAAAGATACCTGCACCCCAATGTTCACTGCAGCACTATTTACAATAGCCAAGACATGGAAGCAACCTAAATGTCCACTGACAGAGGAATGGATAAAGAAGATGTGGTACATATATACAGTGGAATATTACTCAACCATAAAAAAGAATGAAATAGTGCCATTTGCAGCAACATGGATGGACCTAGAGATTATCATACTAAGTGAAGTAAATCAGACAAAGACAAATACCATATGTTATCACTTATATGTGGAATCTAAAAAGATGATATAAATGAGCTTAATTACAAAACAGAAACAGACTCACAAACTTCTAAAACAAACTTATGGACCAAAGAGGAAATGTGGAGGGAGGTATAGATAAATTAGGAGTTTGGGATTAACATATACACACTACTATATATAAAATAATCAACAAGGACATACTGTATAGCACAGGGAACTATACTCAACCTTCTGTAATAACCTGTATGGGAAAGAATCTGAAAAAGAATGGATATATGTATATGTATAACTGTACCACTTTGCTATACACCTGAAACCAATGCAACATTGTAAATCAACTATATCCTAATATAAAATTAAAATTAAAAAATAAATAGAATATGCAGATAATCTGAAAAAATTATTATTGATAGGTACATATGTACTGCCATTTTCTTAATTGTTTTCTGGCTGTTTTGTCATTTCTTTATTCCTTTCTTTTCTTGCTCTTCTTTTACGAATTGATGATTTTCTGTATTGGTATGATTTGATTCCTTTTCTCTGTCTTTTGTATATTCACTATAGGTTTTTGCTTTCTGGTTACCATGAGGCTTACATAAAACAAACAAACAAACAAACAAACAAACAAACAAAAACCATATTTCTAACAGACTATTTTAAGCTGATAACAACTCAAGTTTGAACACATTGTAGAGCTCTAAATTTTTATTCTCCTCCTTCACATTTTAATTTTGTTGATGTCACAATTTACATTTTTAATCTTGTGCATCCATTAATAAATTATTGTACTGATAGTTATTTGTACTATTTTTGTCTTTTAACCTTCACACTAGCTTTGAAAGTGATTAATTCACCACCTTTGCAACATTGGATTATTCTGCATCTTACTATATATTTACCTTTACCAGTGAGATTTATAATTTATTATGTTTTCCTTTTACTAATTAGCACATTTTTTCACCTTAAAGAATTCTTTTTAACATTTCTTGTAATTCTGGTCTAGTGGTGATTAACTCTTTTAGCTATTGCTTGTCTGGAAAACTTTTTATCTCTTCTTCAATTCTGAATGACAAGTATTTTGAATAGTGTATTCCTATTTGGCAGGATGTTTTTTTCTCTCTGCATTCAGAGTATATTGTGCTCAATTCTAGTTTGCCAAGGTTCTGCTGAAAAATTGTAGGTACTCTTATGGGGGTTTCCTTGTATGTAACAAGTTGTGTTTTTGTTTCATTTTGTTTTTGTTTTTTTTTTCCTTGTAGCTTTTACAATTCTCTCCTTTTACTTTTGACTCTTTAATTATAATGTATCTTGGTGTGGGTCTCTTTGGGTTTATTTTATTTAGTGTTTTCTGAGCTTTCTGGATCTGAATGTCTGTTTCCTTCCCAAGGCTAGAGAAGATTTTAGGTGTTACATTTTCAAATAGTTTTTCTGTATCTTTCTCTTCTTTTTGTGGGACTTCTAAAACTAGAATGTTGGTCTTCTTGATGTTGTTCCGTAAGTCCCTTAAACTATCTTCACTTTTCAAATTCCTTTTGTTTTTTTGCTGCTCCAATTGGGTGAATTCTGCTGCCCAGACTTTGAGTTCACTGCTCATTTCTTCTGCTTCGTATAGTCTGTTGTTGAACCTCTCTGGTGTATTTTTCAGTTCATTTATTATGTTCTTTAGTTCTGTGATTTCTTTTTCCCTCTTTTAAAAATTTTATTTATTTATTTATTTATTTATTTATGGCTGTGTTGGGTCTTCGTTGTTGCACGCAGGCTTTCTCTAGTTGCGGCGAGCGGGGCCTACTCTTCATTGCAGTGTATGGGCTTCTCATTGCGGTGGCTTCTCTTGTTGCAGAGCACAGGCTCTAGGCATGTGGGCTTCAGTAGTTGTGGCACACATGCTCAGTAGTTGTGGTACACAGGCTCAGTTGCTCCGCAGCCTGTGGGATCTTCTGGACCTGGGATCGAACCCATGTCCCCTGCATTGGTGCAGCTCTGTGATTTCTGTTTGGTACTTTTTAATATTTTCTATGTTGGGGTGTTCATTGTGTTTTCCATTCTTCCCCCAAGTTCAGTAAGCATCTTTATGACCATTATTTTTAACTCTTTATCAGGTAAATCACCTATTGCTATGCAAGCCCTTTAAGAAGTGTTTCTGTTTACTATAGACTTGTCTCAAGGATGCAAGACCTGTTGGATGCATAACTATAGGTCTTGTGGTCTCAACTCTCACATTCAGGTTAAAAGTTGAATGGCAGATGTGGGGTTCAAACCCTTCAGTCCTCACGGGAAAGATGGTGATTGTGCGCTCCCTCCTGATTATGTGTCACTGCACCAGGGGTGAGGTTTATGGTGAAATTGTGTCTTAGTCTCTCCATCCTGCTTCAATGTGGGTTTTTTCTTGTTCATCTGATGTCTAAGAGTCACTCAGATTATTATTTTTTTTAATTTTCAGAGGAAATTGTTTAATACATAGCTGTAAATTTGGTGTGTCTGTGGGAGGAGCCGAGTTTGGGATCCTGCTACATCATCATCTTGAACTGGAACCTACGTTGACACTTTAAAACCTAAGCCTATTCATCTCAGTCCATCACTTAAAATCCTCCAATATTTCCCCATCTCACGAAGAGTAAAACCCAAAGTCCTTACAATAATCTACAATGTTCTAAAATGTTCCCTGTGATTTCTGTGACTTTATTAGGTGCTGTTATCTTACATGTTTAGTCTGCTCCAAATATATTGTTTTCCTCACCACTTTGTAAGCGCACAAGACATGTTTCTGCTTCAGTTGTCTCCACTCAGGATGTTTTCTTTCAGATATTTCCCACAATCCCAGGTCTTTAATCAAATGACACATTTTCTCTGAGACTTTTCTTGACCACCTTTTCTGAAATTGCAAATTACTGATATTTTCTACAGTCTGTATAATTTTACCTTTTACAGAATATCATAAAAATGAAATTATAAATTATGTAGCCTCTTCAGGCTGGCTTCTTTTACTTTGAAATATGCACCTAAGTTTAACCTGTGTCTTTTTTGGCTTGTTAGCTCATTTCTTTTTATTGATGAATAATATCCCACTGTATGTATGTACCACAGTTTTTTCAACCATTCACCTATTGGAGAACTTATTTGCTGCTTGTAGTGTGTGGTGATTATGAATAAAACTGTTATAACATTCTCATACAGGTTTATGTATAGATACAATTTTTTCAGTTAGTTTGGCAAATATATGTCTATAGTTTCTTTCCTTATAATGTCATTAACTAGTTTTGGTACTGGAGTAATACTTGCTTCATAAAATGATTTGAAAAGTTTTCTCTTTTCTATTCCCTGAAAGAGATTGTACAGAATTGGTATGATATCTTACTTAAATGTTTGGTAGAATTCACCAGTGAAACTATCTGGTCTGACGTTTCCTCTTTTGGGAGGTTTATATCTACTAATTCATTTTATTTAATAGATATAGGGCTATTCAGTTTATCTATCTCTCCTTGAGTGAGTTTTGATAGATACCAAGTTGTTAATAATACCCCCTAAGTATGCTTTAATGTTCATGAGATGAGTAGTGTTATCCCGTTTCATTGCTGATATTGGTAATTTGTATATTGTTTCTCTCTCTCTTTTTTTTTTAACATGCCTAGCTAGAAGTTGATCAGTTCTATTTAGCTAATTTATATGTTTCCTTTCATCTGCTGGTATAGGTTTAACTTACACTATTTATATAGTTTTTAAGGTGGAAGTTTAGGTTATTGATTTAATCTTTCTTCTTTTCTAATAAATACATTTAAACATAAATATGTTTAAGCACTGCTTTCACTGGATCCCAAACATTTTGATACGTTGTTTCCATTTTAATTCAAAATATTTTAAGTTATCTTTAATTTTATTTAATTTCTCTCTTCTTTGATCTATGATTTATTTTGTACTGTGTCATCTAATTCCAAATATTTGGCAATTTCCAAACTATTTTTTGTTACTGATCTCTACTTGAATTCTGCTCTGGTCTAAGAACATATTTTATATTATTTCTCTATGTTTAGGTTTGTTAAGATGTGTTTGATGGCACTGAGTATAGTCTATTTTGACTATATTCATGTAGTATTCATGTGAGCTTTAAAAAAATGTGGATTCTGCTGTTGTTAGATGGAATATTCTATAATGTCAGTTAGACCAAGTTAATTGATACTACTGTTTAGGTCATCTCTATTTTATCCTACCCCACATTATCTATCAGTTACTCTAAGAGAATGTTGATGACTAACTATAATAGTGGACTATTCTATTCCTCCTCTCAGTTCTCTCAGTTTTGCCTCATGTATTTTGCACTCTGTTTTTAAGTACATAAACATTTAGTAGTGTTTTCACTTTTTTAATAATCGAACTTTTTAAAAAAACATGTAGTGTCCCTCTTTATCCCTGATAACTTTTCTTATTCTGGATGAAGTCTCCTTAGTCTGAAATTGATATAACTAGTCCTGTTTTCTTTCACCATCCCTTTGTTTTACCCTATGTGAGTATTTATATTTAATGTGGATTTCTTGTAAATATTTTATAGTGGAGTGGTTTTTTTTTTTTTTTTTTTTTCAGTCCAATCTGGCTATCTCTGTCTCTTACCTGCTGTGTTTAGACTCCTAACATTTTAAGTGGTTATTGATGTATTTAGATTTTAAGTCGACCATTTTTGTCCCTTTTTTACTTGTTTTTTTCCCCTGTTTTTCTGCATTCACTGGTTTTAATGGAGCATTTTATATGATCCAATTATCTCTACTCTCTTGGAATATCATTAATAATGCTGTTTTTAAAAACATTTTTAGTGATTTCTTTATAGTTTATAGTATACATTTTTAAATACTCTAAATTCATCTTGACATAACACTGGTACTTAATGCATAGTGCAGTTATAATAGAGTATTTTCTATTCCTCCCTCTTGTTTCTTATGACATTGTTGTCATTCATTTACTTCTCCATATGCTAAAATCACCCATACATTGTTAGTCATATTGCCTACCATTATCATTTATATTGATTATGAATAATAAATAATTTTACCTTTATTCCTTCTTTGATATTAATTTCTTTACATATATATCTTGTTTATGACCTATATAATTTTTCTTTTTCCTGAGGACTGTTTTTTTTTCTTTTCATTTTTTGCAGAGAGGTTCTACTGGTGATGAATTCTCTCAGGTTTCGTTTTTCTGAGGAAGTCTTTGTTTATCTTTCACTTTTTTTTTTTAATTAATTAATTTATTTATTTATTTTTGGCTGTGTTGGGTCTTCGTTTCTGTGCGAGGGCTTTCTCTAGTTGCGGTGAGTGGGAGCCACTCTTCATCGCAGTGCGCGGGCCTCTCACTGTCGCGGCCTCTCTTGTTGCGGAGCACAGGCTCCAGACGCGCAGGCTCAGTAGTTGTGGCTCACGGGCCCAGTTGCTCCGTGGCATGTGGGATCCTCCCAGGCCAGGGCTCGAACCCGTGTCTCCTGCATTGGCAGGCAGATTCTCAACCACTGCGCCACCAGGGAAGCCCTATCTTTCACTTTTGATGGATAATTTCACTGGATATAAATTCTGGGTTGGTAGGGTTCTTTTTTTTCTTTTTATTTTTTTACATTTTTTCTTTCAACATTTAAAGACTTCAGTCAACTCCCTTATTGCATGCACTAGTTTTGACTAGACCCCTGCTATTATTCATATTCTTGTTCTTGTATTGGTAACATAACCACTCCACTGGCTTCTTCAAGATTTTTACTTTGTCTTTGGTTTATTGCAGTTTGTGTACGATTTACGTGTGTGTATGTGTGTGTGTGTATCTTATATCTGTCTTGAATATACTTAGTAGTTTCTGACCTTCCTGGATCGGTGGTTTGGTGTCATTGATTTTAGACAGAATATTGTTGACCTTGGCCTTTTTTTATACAATTTGACAATCTGTGTTTTAACTAGATCTTTAAACTTCATCTTTGATATGATATATATTGATATATTTAGATTAAATTCTACCATCTTTATAACTGTTTCATATATTTTGCTTTCTTTTAAATTCATTTTTTTGTCCTTTTCTGCCATTATTACTTTTTATCTTTGAATTTCAGTTTTAAAAATTAACTAATTTTCAAGTTCACTAATTCTTTAATGGCTATGTTGAGTCTACCAAATCTGTTAAATACTTTATTGATCTCTGTTACCAGGATTTTTCATTTCTAGTTTTTCCTTTTGATTCTTATAATTTCCATTTCTTTGCAATCATTATTCACTTAATATTACATGTATTCTACTTTTTCCTTTAAAACCCTTAGCATATTACTCATAATTAGTTTAAATCCCTTTTGTGATAATCCCAGCATCTGTGTCACCTCTGAATCTGGTTCTAATGCTTGATGTACCTCTTTGGATTTTTTTTCTTAACGTTTTTCATATCTTGCAATATTTTCCTGAACGTTTGAAGAGGTGTATGGGGAAATAAGTATCGAGGTAAATAGGCCCCCAATGAGCTAATTTTATTAATCTGGATATGAGTTGGACTGTGTTTAATGTTTGTTGTAGTTATAGGTATTAAAGTTTCAGATTCCTCTAGTATCTTTGTTTTGGTCTCCTCTCTTGAATTTCTTGCTTCCCTTTGTACTGCTATTCACAGAAATTCTGTGTCTTGCAGCTCTTACAGCTGTAATCCATGGTTATAATTCTAGAGGATTGTTGGTGTAGTGGTAGGGTATGGGGGACAGAGAGCTTTCCATGGTCTTCTGATTAAAGCTTCATCTTTTAGTGGGCCTGTGACTCAGATTATGGTCTTTACAAGTATTTCTCTCTCTCCTTCAGAATAGTCCCCCCCACCTTTCTACCTCTTAGTCCTTTTCTGGCTGCGATATGCTTAATCTCTTTTCTTGAATCCTTGTTCCATGTTGACTATTTGTTTTCTTTAAGTAATACAGTAAGACTGAAGGAGCCTAAAGTAGGACAGAATTCCTTTCTCCAGCTAGGAAAAAGGTTTCATAGTTGTTGTCTCACAAATTCCTTGCCTCTAGAGATTAAGTCCTTGTTAGAGAGGTGTGTGGGAGGGTTTCACTATGGTAAGGCCAGGGTCAAGGGAGAATCTTTCTCAGATCCTCATCAGGAACCCCTGGTAGGATTCAAAGGAAGAGTGTGGAGATCCCCAATGGCCATAACCTTTCAGGGAATTTCTCATTCTCATACTATTCTGCACTCAGCTTCCAGTAATTCAACATAAGTATTTAAGTGTTCCCACTAGTTTATGCCTGACAGTACCTTCTGCACCTGGTAAGCAATTCTTAGGTACTTACATATATCTCTAGATTCCCTAGTCTCTCCAAAATTTGGAGTGGCAGTTTTCTCTGTTGCCTCATTTCTCTGAGGTGTCCATGAAGAGTTGTGGATTTTCAGTTTGTACAGCATTTTCTTGATATGGGATAGGAATGAAAAGTTTTATGCTTTCTATATGTTGGAGCTAAAATTAAAATTCCTCATGCATTCATTCTGGGGAAAATATGTATGTGAATATGAGCTGACAAGACCTGTGTCACAAAAGAATTGAATCCACTCATTACCCTGGGCCTTTATGAATTACTGTAGGAAGATACCATAATGGGGGGAATCAGAAATAGAACAGTGACAGCCATGATCCAGGCACTGAGCCTAATCATCAGGATATAGCAATGCTATGGGAGGCTTAAAAATCAGAAGGCAGAGCTGTCTGGGATCAGCAGTTTAGAAGGTAGTACTGAGAAACTCAATAAGAGGAAGTAGAAACAAAAAATTCAGGTTAATACTCAAAAATATTTTAGAGTTAAAAAATATACAGGTGTAGGACTTTCCATCTCTGAAGCTTTTTCTTTAAATAGATGTAGACCACAGAAAATACACTATTTGGAGATAGGTCAGAGTGGATGGTTTTTCTCATTTTGTAACATAGTGCACAATGTTACAGATAACAGTAATTTCTCTTTTTTTTAAAGATTTTTTTTTGATATGGACCATTTTTAAACTCTTTATTGAATTTGTTACAATAGTGCTTCTGTTTTACTTTTTCTTTTTTTTTTTTTTTTTTTTGGCTGTGACGCAAGTGGGATCCTGCTCCCCAACCAGGGATCAGACCTGCACTCCCTGCATTGGAAGGCAAAGTCTTAACCACTGGAGCACCAGGAAAGTTCCAGTAATTTATTTCTTGAAAGTATTAAGTTTATAGTGTATATTTCAAATACAAACTTCTAGAATTTTCTAAGCTTCTCTTTATAGGAGATATTAAGTTAAATATCAAAATGACATAATTCAGGAATACTGTTTTTCTCATACTTAAATACAGGTTAATATCTTTAACTCTTCAAATTCTCCTGTATGGGAGACTCATAGTTCTATAAATTATCCAATTAACTTGATTAAAAATACAAGATACATGGGACCATAGTACATTAACATTCTGTTTATCTCATTCTTTCCCCAAACTTCTGGTTTAAATTGTTCTCAGCAAAATGGTCACTAACATTGAATTTAAAACAGTATTATTATTATTATTATATTTTTTTTACTCACATCACTCTGTCATTGGTCAAATCAGTCATACAATCAACCGGGTCATTCCATCACTGGATGACTTGAATTATATATATATATATATATTATTTATTTTTTTTTTTACACAGCAGGTTTTTATTAGTCATCAGTTTTATACACAGCAGTGTATACATGTCAAACCCAATTGCCTAATTCATCACACAACCACCCCCACCTCACACTGCTTTCCCTGCTTGATGTCCATACATTTGTTCTCTACATCTGTATCTCAATTTCTGCCCTGCAAACCAGTTCATCTCTACCATTTTTCTAGGTTCCACATATATGCGTTAATATACAATATTTGTTTTTCTCTTTCTGACTTACTTCACTCTGTATGACAGTCTCTAGATCCATCCACGTCTCAAAAAATGACCCAATTTCGTTCCTTTTTATGGTTGAGTAATATTCCATTGTATATGTGTACCACATCTTCTTTATCCAGTCATCTGTCGATGGGCATTTAGGTTGCTTCCATGACCTGGCTATTGTAAATAGTGCTGCAATGAACATTGGGGTGTGTGTGTCTTTTTAATTTATGGTTTTCTCTGGGTGTAAACCCAGTAGTGGGATTGCTGGATCACATGGCAATTCTATTTTAAAATTTGTAAGGAACCTCCATACTTTTCTCCATAGTGGCTGTATCAATTTACATTCCCACCAACAGTGCAAGAGGGTTCCCTTTTCTCCACACCCTTTCCAGCATTTGTTGTTGGTAGATTTTCTCATGATGCCCATTCTAACTGGTGTGAGGTGATACCTCATTGTAATTTGATTTGCATTTCTCTAATAATTAGTGATGTTGAGCATCTTTGCATGTGCTTCTTGGCCATCTGTTTGTCTTCTTTGGAGAAATGTCTATATAGGTCTTCTGCCCATTTTTGGATTGGGTTGTTTGTTTTTTTAATATTGAACTGCATGAGCTGTTTACATATTTTGGACATTAATCTTTTGTCCATTGAGTCATTGGCAAATATTTTCTCCCATTGTGAGCGTTGTCTTTGCATCTTGTTTATGGTTTCCTTTGCTGTGCAAAAGCTTTTAAGTTTCATTAGGTCCCATTTGTTTATTTTTGTTTTTATTTCCATTACTCTAAGAGGTGGATCAAAAAAGATCTTGCTGTGATTTATGTCAAAGAGTGTTCTTCATAGGTTTTCCTCTAAGAGTTTTATACTGTGTGGTCTTACATTTAGGTCTCTAATCCATTTAGAGTTTATTTTTGTGCATGGTGTTAGGGAGTGTTCTAATTTCATTCTTTTACATGTAGCTGTCCAGTTTTCCCAGCACCACTTATTGAAGAGACTGTCTTTTCTCCATTGTGTATCCTTGCCTCTTTTGTCATAGATTAGTTGACCAAAGGTGTGTGGGTTTATCTCTGGGCTTTCTATCCTGTTCCATTGATCTATATTTCTCTTTTTGTACCAGTACCATTTGTCTTGATTATTGTAGCTTTATAGTATAGTCTGAAGTCAGGGAGTCTGATTCCTCCAGCTCTGTTTTTTTCCCTCAAGACTGCTTTGGCTCTTTGGGGTTTTTGGTGTCTCCATACAAATTTTAAGATGATTTGTTCTAGTTCTGTAAAAAATGCCATTGGTAATTTGATAGGGATTGCATTGAATCTGTAGATTGCTTTGGGTAGTATAGTCATTTTCACAATATTGATTCTTCCAATCCAAGAATATGGTATATCTCTCCATCTGTTGGTATCATCTTTAATTTCTTTCATCAGTGTCTTATAGTTTTCTGCATACAGGTATTTTGTCTCCCTAGGTAGGTTTATTCCTAGGCCTTCTTTTCTTTTTGTTGCAGTGGTAAATGGGAGTGTTTCCTTAACTTTTCTTTCAGATTTTTCATCATTAGTGTATAGGAATGCAAGAGATTTCTGTGCATTAATTCTGTATCCTGCAACTTTACCAAATTCATTGATTAGCACTAGTAGTGTTCTGGTGGCATCTTTAGGATTCTCTATGTATAGTATCATGTCATCTGCAAACAGTGACAGTTTTACTTCTTCTTTTCCAATTTGTATTCTTTTTATTTCTTTTTCTTCTCTGATTGGCGTGGCTAGGACTTCCAAAGCTATGTTGAATAATAGTGGCGAGAGTGGACATCCTTGTCTTGTTCCTGATCTTAGAGGAAATGCTTTCAGTTTTTCACTATTGAGAACGATGTTTGATGTGGGTTTGTCGTATATGGCCTTTATTAAGTTGAGGTAGGTTCCCTCTATGCCTACTTTCTGGAGAGTTTTTATCATAAATGGGTGTTGAATTTTGTCAAAAGCTTTTTCTGCATCTATTGAGATGATCATATGGTTTATATTCTTCCATTTGTTAATATGGTGTATCACATTGATTGATTTGCGTATATTGAAGAATCCTTGCATCCCTGGAATAAATCCCACTTGATCACGGTGTATGATCCTTTTTATGTGTTGTTGGATTCTGCTTGCTAGTATTTTGTTGAGGATTTTTGCATCTATATTCATCAGTGCTATTGGTCTGTAATTTTCTTTTTTAGTAGCATCTTTGTCTGGTTTTGGCATCAGGGTGATCGTGGCCTCATAGAATAAGTTTGGGAGTGTTCCTTCCTCTGCAATTTTTTGGAAGAGTTTGAGAAGGATGGATGTTAGGTCTTCACTAAATGTTTGATAGAATTCACCTGTGAAGCCATCTGGTCCTGGACTTTTGTTTGTTGGAAGATTTTTAATCACGGTTTCAATTTCATATCTTATGATTGGTCTGTTCATATTTTCTATTTCTTCCTTTTTCATTCCTGGCAGGTTATACTTTTCTAAGAATATGTCCATTTCTTCCAGGTTGTCCATTTTATTGGCATACAGTTGTTTGTAGTAGTCTCTTAGGATACTTTGTGTTTCTGCAGTGTCTGTTGTCACTTCTCCTTTCTCATTTCTAATTTTATTGATTTGAGTCCTCTCCCTCTCTTTCTTGATGAGTCTGGCTAATGGTTTATCAATTTTGTTTATCTTCTCAAAGAACCAGCTTTTAGTTTTATTGATCTTTGCTATTGTTTTCTTTGTTTCTATTTCATTTATTTCTGCTCTGATCTTTATGATTTCTTTCCTTCTGCTAATTTTGGGTTTTGTTTGTTCTTCTTTCTCTAGTTGCTTTAGGTGTAAGTTTAGATTTTTTACTTGAGATTTTTCTTGTTTCCTGAGGTAGGCTTGCATAGCTATAAACTTCCCTCTTAGAACTGCTTTTGCTGCATCCCATAGGTTTTGGACCATTGTGTTTTCATTGTCATTTTTCTCTAGGTATTTTTTGATTTCCTCTTTGATTTCTTCAATGATCTCTTGGTTATTTAGTAACATATTGTTTAGCCTCCATGTGTTTGTGTTTTTTACCCTGCTTTTTCCCTGTAATTCATTTCTAATCTCATAGCGTTGTGGTCAGAAAAAATGCTTGATATGATTTCAGTTTTCTTAAATTTACTGAGGCTTGATTTGTGACCCAAGATATGATCTATCCTGGAGAATGTTCCATGTGCACCTGAGAAGAAAGTGTAATGCGCTGTTTTTGAATGGAATGTCCTATAAATATCAATTAAATGTACCTGGTGTATTATGTCATTTATAGCTTTGTTTCCTTATTTATTTTCAGTTTGTATGATCTGTCCATTGGTGTATGTGAGGTGTTAAAGTCCCCCACTATTATTGTGTTACTGTCGATTTCCTCTTTTGTAGCTGTTAGCACTTGCCTTATGTATTGAAGTGCTCCTATGTTGGGTGCATATATATTTATAACTGTTATAGCTTCTTCTTGGATTGATCCCCTGATCATTATGTAGTGTCCTTCCTTGTCTCTTGTAACATTCTTTATATCAAAGTCTATTTTATCGGATATGAGTATTGCTACTACAGCTTTCTTTTGATTTGCATTTGCATGGAATATCATTTTCCATCCCCTCACTTTCAGTCTGAATGTGTCCTTAGGTCTGAAGTGGGTCTCTTGTAGACAGCATATATATGGGTCTTGTTTTTGTATCCATTCAGCAAGCCTGTGTCTTTTGGTTGGAGCATTTAATCCATTCACGTTTAGGGTAATTATCGATATGTATGTTCCTATGACCATTTTCTTAATTGTTTTGGGTTTGTTTCTGTAGGTCATTTTCTTCTCTTGTGTTTCCCATTTAGAGAAGTTCCTTTAGCATTTGTTGTAGAGCTGGTTTGGTGATGTTGAATTCTCTTAGCTTTTGCTTGTCTGTAAAGCTTTTGATTTCTCCATCGGATCTGAATGAGATCCTTGCCGGGTAGAGTAATCTTGGTTGTAGGTTCTTCCCTTTCATCACTTTAAGTATATCATGCCACTCCCTTCTGGCTTGTCGAGTTTCTGCTGAGAAATCAGCTGTTAACCTTATGGGAGTTCTCTTGTATGTTATTTGGCGTTTTTCCCTTGCTGCTGTTAATAATTTTTCTTTGTCTTTAATTTTTGCCAATTTGATTACTATGTGTCTCGGCGTGTTTCTCCTTGGCTTTATCCTGTATGGGACTCTCAGTGTTTCCTGGACTTGGGTGGCTATTTCCTTTCCCATGTTAGCGAAGTTTTCAACTATAATCTCTTCAAATATTTTCTCTGGTCCTTTCTCTCTCTCTTCTCCTTCTGGGACCCCTATAATGCAAATGTTGTTGCATTTAATGTTGTCCCAGAGGTTTCTTAGGGACAAGAATAAAATTTTATTCTGTTCCACAGCAGTGAATTCCACCGTTCTGTCTTCCAAGTCACTTATCCGCTCTTCCACCACAGTTATTCTGCTATTGATTCCTTCTAGTGTAGTTTTCATTTCAGTTATTGTATTGTTCATCTTTCTTTGTTCTTTAATTCTTCTAAGTCTTTTTTAAACATTTCTTGCATCTTCTCAATCTTTGCCTCCATTCTTTTTCCGAGGTCCTGGATCATCTTCACTACCATCATTCTGAATTCTTTTTCTGGAAGGTTGCTTATCTCCACTTCATTTAGTTGTTTTTCTGGGGTTTTTTCTTGTTCCTTCATCTGGTACATAGCCCTCTGCCTTTTCATGTTTTCTGTCTTTCAGTTAATGTGGTTTTTATTCCACAGGCTGCAGGATTGTAGTTCTTCTTGCTTCTGCTGTCTGCCCTGTGGTGGATGAGGCTATCTAAGAGACTTATGCAAGTTTCCTGATGGGAGGGACTGGTGGTGTGTAGATCTGACTGTTGCCTTGGTGGGCGGAGCTCAGTAAAACTTTAATCTGCTTGCTTGCTGATGGGTGGGGCTGGGTTCCCTCCCTTTTGGTTGTTTGGGCTGAGGCAACCCAACACTGGAGCCTTCCTGGGCTCTTTGGTGGGGCTAATGATGGACTCTGGGAGGGCTCATGCCAAGGCCTACTTCCCAGAACTTCTGCTGCCAGTGTCCTTGTCCCCACGGTGAGCCACAGCCACCCCCTGTCTCCGCAGGGGACCCTCCAACACTAGCAGGTTGGTCTGTTTCAGTCTCCCCTGGGGTCACTGCTCCTTCCCCTGGGTCCCGATATGCACACCACTGTGTTTGTGCCCTCCAAGAATTGAGTCTCTGTTTCCCCCAGTTCTGTTTAAGTCCTGCAATCAAATCCCAGTAGCCTTCAAAGCCTGATTCTCTAGGAATTCCTCCTACCATTGCCAGACCCCCAGGTTGGGAAGCCTGACGTGGGGGCTCAGAACCTTCACTCCAGTGGGTGAACTTCTGTGGTATAAGTGTTCTCCAGTCTGTGAGTCACCCACTCAGCAGTTATGGGACTTGATTTTACTGTGATTGCACCCCTCCTGCCATCTCACTTAGGCTTCTCCTTGGACTTGGGGTATCTTTTTTGGTGAGTTCCAGTGTCCTCCTGTCGATGATTGTCCAGCAGCTAGTTGTGAGCCTGGTGCTCTCTGAGAACAGTATTATTGAAGCAAGCCATTTTTAATGAAACTTCTGGAAGAATGTACTTTGATAATCCTTTTGAAAATGTATTTGTTTGATTTTCAAACAAAGGAAACAATTGTCAATGACTGGGAAATGATAAAAATATCTCCAAATTTAGTAAGAAGGTATGACTAGGAAGATAAGTAGATATGTATTATGTATCATATTTCAACAGAACATAAAAGAGCAAAAATGGCTAATCAAGATAAACCTGATATGAAAAATATCAGATTTCAGAATATTTTAGGACTTTCTTCTGAATTCCATTCCTACCAGATAAAGTAACTTCACAGAATCACAGAAAATTTTGTAAAGAAAATATAATTTAATCGTGTCATATACTTTGTATCTGTCCTCAACCAATTTTTTGTTATGGAAAAATTGATTTACATTACTCCTTAAACAATATCTATCACAGCAATTTTAACTGGAATACCTCCTATCTTCTCTTATTCAGGTCTAAATCTCAACATTCCTTTAAGACCAACATAATTGTACCTTTTTAATGAAGTTTCTAATGGTCTTACACCATCTGTAACCCTTGCTCCCTCCTCCCAACCATATAACCCTCAGAATATGCTACCTTTTAATGATTTCTTCTTTTTTGCATGATCGTTCTATGCCCCTCAAGTAGGAGTCCTTCAAAAATTAAGATTTAGTGTATTTATATGCCGTTTCGCATATACTCAAAAAGACTTGTTCCTACTGGCAATTCAATTTTCATCAAAGAATAAACAATTTTATTTTTTTTAATTAAATTATATTCCTTTGGATTGTGGCAGTCATAATTTCAGAACTCATTTTTTTTATAGGGATATAAAATATATGAGTTCCACCACAGAGCTTCTAATATGGAAGAGATAGATGGAAACTTCTAGATGGGGAAAACAACCACATGAAACATAATAATTTATCCACTTGTGAATGCAGATAAACTGTATTTGCCACTACTTTGATTTCCATACTCCATGCCACTTCCAATGTTAATTGTACATTAGCATTATTGTGATAAGTTTTTATTCTTTCTATTACACATATCCAGAAATAAAGTTTTATGAATTACACTATCACTTAAGAATTAATATAATAATGATCGAATAAAAGTAACAAATGACATTCTTCCATTTTTGTTCTGTTTTGAATTAAGCCCTAGTCTCATTCTTCTTTGCCTTTCATCAGGATATAAATCATCCTCTTTTACTAGCTGTTACTATTTGAGAAATCCGGAAAATATTTTCAAATCTGATTTTTGAGAGAAAATTTTCTCAGGCTTTTGTATAGGGTTTTGAATGAATGTATGTATATATATATATCATTTCTTATCCATGGGGACAAATTATACAGCAGTGAGATCATTCCATTATTATCACCTTAAGGTTTTAGAATAAACCTGAAAGTTCTGAATTTATGAAAGAGCTTTTTATTCCTGAAACTCAAAAACTCTAAGTCTATATGTAAAGTGGAAAGTAAGCTGAATAAACAGAGAAGGTTGAACTTTCACCCAGCCTGTCCAGTTCTACTGTTTTAAATACAGCATTTAGTTATGGGCCTTGTTCACATAGTGGAATGTGTTTTCATTGGACACTGATTACTGTTATTGTGGGGCTAGTTTGGATCAAATTTCACTTCTTACAACCCATTTCCTATCAGAGCTAATGGGTTTGTAGCTCATTTATAATGTTCATACTGGCAGGGATTTAGCTGATGTTTTCAAATCCTCAACAGCAGAGGTATTTCCACTCTCCTGAGTGCCTCTCAGCTGCAGGTAAAGAATGTTACAGCTGGATGAGAGAGCTAATTAGAGCCAATTATAGCCTGAGTGACCAACAGTGGAATTAAAATGTCTGGCAGAATCTACCTTGTCCTTGCAACACAGAGACTTTGAATCTCTACAAATACCTGTCTTGGAACATTAAACATTTTATAGAATTGCAGGTAATAAGCACTTAATTTTAATAATCAAAAGAGGTATTGCCAAATGCATCCTGAAAGTAGAACTTGACTAGACATGTTTTTACACTGATTGCCAAAGGCATCTCAAAATTAATAGTAAATTTCAGATACTTAATGAGAAGTGTCAAGGTTCTATAACCAATTTGGACTTAATAAATCTGGTCACCTGAATTTAATTCAACGTACATACTCAAATTTTCTCATATGAGGTCACTGCCTCAGCATTTTGGAGAAACTATTTTCAGACTATCTTCATTTTATTTTTATTTTACTCACTTTGTCCAATGGAAGACACAGGTCTTTTAGTGAGTGAGATTTTTTCCAATATCTTCATTTCTATCCATTCTATAGAATGTAGGAGCTCATCTGGACCTTTGAAAGACCAAGTAGACAAGAAGACCTTGTATAGGCAGAAACAGAAGGGTAGAATCATTCTATTTTTGCCATTTTTTTATAGTTTTTATTTGACAAATGAAATGGTATGGTTTAGGAATATACAGAAGCAGAATACTTATCATTAAATATTGAATTAAAGTTTGGAATAGACGTTAAAGAAGCATATATCATTTTTAAAATGCAATTGTGAAAAATTATGTTATTTCTATCTAATCTACCTATCTCACCAACATCTATCTATCTATCTGTCTATCTGCCATGAATAGGACTATTTATCTTAGAAACTATTGTACCATGTTCTAAAATATTCATATGCTCCAAACAATGTTTCGAGGTAAATATAATGAATAATTTTTTGAAATATTTTTAAAAGAGCTAAGAACTGAAAATATAGGAAATATATAAACACATTTAATTCATATACTTTGTGCTTGAAAGGTAGATTTTAGATGTAGAAAATTATATGAAAAGTTTCCACTGCTTAATCAGCTTTTAATTTAAAACACAGAGCCTACATTTATTACAATTGTGTATATTTATAATGCACCATTTTCTGAAATTCACTACAGTATATAGCCATCATTTATAAGGGAGTAATCAGTAATTTCTGATTGGTTGAACACAACAAAATCAATTAGCATCTATATAAAAACTAGGATTTTTTTTTTGGCGTGCATTTCTAAACAGTGTAAAACAGCTTAAAAACTACATGATGAAAATGTGCTTCATGGAATTGTTTGTCCTTACTCAAATTCAATTCCAGTTATGACCCTGAGAGATGATTAGTAAATTTGACTTTTTAATTAGCATTTTGCATAATTCATTGAAATTATAATGCACTCATGCATTTGATTGTCAAGGTGCAGATGTGCTAACATGAAGCTACAATTTTCTCATCTAAGTAACTCATAGTAAAATCTTTAATTTCTTACAATTCTATTGTTATGGACCTATTATTGTTCATTTTAAAAAATGAGTTCAGAAGTAGATTTTGAAGTCAGCTTGTGTTGTTATGGTAAATTGTTTAGGATAGTAGGAATCAAAGGAAACTAACATTATTTAAAAGGTTGTTTATTTTAGTGAAAACTACTTGATCACAGTTAAAGTACTTTTAATGTAAAGAGTAGCTCTCTATTTCAAATCAACACAAAATTATAGCCCAATAGAGCCAAATAGAAATTATAAAATTAAAAAATAAAGGGAATATTGGTTTCATTGCACATGAGTAACATGGGCACAAAAACCGTAGTGATCACAAGGTGTTTAAGTGACCTGCTGGTTCTAAACCAGAAATATGAGTATGTATTTCTTTTTTGGTTTCATAAGATGAGCCCTGGTATTTAAAAAATATGTAAAAGAGTCTATTGATATCTCTGTTAAACAGCTTTCCAAACTTTTTCCAAAGATATATCTGTTTATATTGAAGTTTAGTGTTTGTTTTTATGTAAACGGTAAACTCCTATCAACTGGGCAGCTCAGCTTCAACTCTGAAGAAAAGGAAGGAAAAAGGGAGCAAAATATGGAATGTGTTGTTCAAAGGAAGAGGCAGGGTGCATCAGGTTTATAGTTAAAAACTATGGGTTTTTTTCTGCATACCAGAGGGACTTTTAAAATGAAGTAAGTGTTTCCAAATGAGGTGAGAGAACTTGCAAGCTAGGATTCTTGGCCATTTGTCCTATTCACCAGCGAGGTAAACTGCTGGGAATCAAGCACCCACACATGTAGATAGTTGCTACCTACTTCGCCAACATAGATTTTTGTGCTCTTGGTGCTGGAGAACATTGGCCAGCAAAACTGTTATTATTGTAAACATGTATGGCAATGCTGAATGAGACTTCTAGGGAGTAGTGTGGTAGAATGAATATTAGCATTTGGGACAAACGCTTCCTTAGGACATAATATAAAAAGTACTTCTTCCATTTCCAAGCTCTGCTGTGAAGAATCCTTATTATAAGGATAATAGTATGAAAAGACCTCTATGTTGCTCCTGGCATAGTCTACGTGGGTCCCTAGTAGGTAATCCCTCATAGCAATTTTATAGCATCTGGCTCTAGGTGTTCATAAAACAAAGTGAAGCATTGCATTCATGGCAATGCTGATGAGGTGAGATTGGCTCCTGTTGAGTTCCAGTTTTGTACTTCTAGGTAGCATTATACTGTGTCTTATGATTCTTTCATGCTAAGATGTTTTTTGCCCTTTTCTTACAAGTGGTTGTATAAAAAATTGAAATAATAGGTTGATTTGATAATATGTAAATTAACCTGAAATTTATGAGGATAAAGGTTCTAAAGGTCTCAGAAATTGCCAAACATTTGGGAATCATATTAGAAATGGTAATATGGAATTTTGTTTGCAGAGGCAAGAATAATGACATCCAAATAAGAAAGCAATTGATAAAAAAGTACATTCCACTAAGGTCTTAAATGTAAATTTACTATCCTAAATACTATGTTAGATGGTCTTTCTATTGAATTCTTTGTGTGAACTTCATGCTCATATTGCTTTTACCTTTATTCAGTGGGTTTTACTTTTAATAGATGACAATATGAAAGTCATAAACCTTGAACAGTAAAATTTCAAATGTTGAAGCCCTTTGAATTTCAAATATACTTAAAGGGAGGCTTTCTGAATACCATTCAAATGGCTACATAAAGCCAACCATTTATAAAGCCATTTAGAAATGAAGCCCAACTTTATAGGATATCATAGTAATCTTTTCCTAATACTAATGCTCTTAGAAAGCTTTCAGTTAGGAAGGAGGTGATTTAATTTTAAAGGCAAGCTGGCAAAGAGGAAACAGTGAGGAGAAATAAAAACACTTTTAGAATATTGTGTCGTTGTGTGTAAATCATATTCTTAGACATTTCCTTGTTCGGTAACACTGCCCATGTTCCCCAGCTTTACCATTAACCTGAACTGTTTATATCATTTTGGCTGCTTTCCTGTAATGTTTCTAAGAAAGTTCAACTACTTTACAGTTAAAACCTCACTAATCTATACACAGCTATTAGAGACAGGCATCATAGGTATTCATTAGATTCTGCTGTGGGTGTATGGCTAGCCTGGGACATGAAGAAGTGAATTACGTAGCAGAATCTCAGCTGTGATACTTTTGTGAGGTCATGTAGAGCAAAGTGGCAATCAGACTGACTAGTGTGCATCATTCCTAGATTATAAAGATAATGGTGTCTGTCCTGTTCTTAAATATGTTTTCAGATTTTTTAATAAAAGAATGAGTCAATAGCCTAATGTTATTCACTTTTGTGCTTTATTTTGTTTAATCCATATTGAATTGAAATAGACCAGTTTTTAGCTCAATGAAGAGCAATTTAAAATGAAATAGGAGGGAAGACAAAAGTGCACAGGAGAAAAGATGCAAAATCTCTTACAGAAAGAAATTCTTATTTATAGAAAGTACAATGCCCACAAGTTAATGAAGAATCTCGTAGGAGAAAGTATTTAGGAAGTTATTCATGAATAGTTAGAATCTCAGAAGTCTCTATAGCATTGCTTATTAAACTAGGTAATAGATGTAGTCAATAGGTATTCTGTTAATCGTCATCAGCATTTCCATCATCATCAATCATATAAATTTTTTTCTACTTAAAAATAGCTGATTTAGATAGCTCTGCCAGAAAATCAGATATTAGGATGACACAGCATATGAAATACATATTTAATGTGTATAAAGAAATAAAATTTGAAGAGAGAAATATTAAATTAGAACAAAGACCAGAAAATAATTCAGCAAAAGGGTAATGACAACGGAAAACTGGAAAATATTTAACAAGAAAAATAGCTAGTAGAATGATAATACAACATACATCCAATTAGAGTCTCAGAAGTCAGGAAAAGGATAGAGTAGAGGCAACCTTTTGAGAAATAATGACAAATAATTTTCTAGAAATGTTGAAATACATGAATTAGCAGTTATAGGAAGTATGTTGTATATCAAGCATGATAAAGAAAAAAAAATAGAAAGAAAAGAAAAAAGAAGAAAAAGAAAATCCATATTTGTGGAATTACCAGGACATAAAGCCATTTTGAACAAATTTCTAAAAAATTGGTATCATACAAATCATGTTATCCAACCAAAGTGAAATGTCTTTGGCTCCCTGTGTTGTTTTGAAATGTATTTATTAAATTATTACCCTTTAGTACATTTAATTTTGAAAAAAGTAAATATTAAACTACATATTTCCTAGTAAATATATTTATTTTTTTAGATCATAACATTAGAATACTTATTGCACAACTGTCTGTCCAATAATTTTATCATTTTTTATGCATTTTCAAACACAATTAAAAACAATATTACTTTACATTCAACAATTAATCAAATTCATTGACAAAATGTATCAACTTCTACACTGAGCAGTGGTTCTATCCTACAAATTCTATCATGGTTCCTCTTCTATTTGCTGAAATAAATTATTTAATAGATTTTTATTATTATTAATATAGAGGGCATTGCACTCTGTAATTACTGTACACATGAAGACATTTCTTGTACGCTTATTTGTAAATGAAAGCATGGCTAGATATTAAATTACAGGTTGAGTCATTTATTTAACATTTTAACGGTAATACATTTTTATCTCCATCTTGCTATTTTTTTTGATGAAGGCTGACAGTAACTGTTCATTTGTAAAATTTGTTTTATCCTCTGGTAGTTTTAAGATAATTTCTTTGATATTTTGAAATTTAACTGACATGTCTGCATGTGGATTTATTTTTATTTAACTTACCACATACTTGGAGAGTACGTTGTATCTGAGGTCTCTTTCTTTTCCTAATTTTTAAAATTTCTAAGCAGTGATCTCTGTAAATGTGACTCACAGTAATTCCCTCTGTTCTCTTCACCAAGAATGGCTATTGGATTAGTATTGGGACTTGATTTATTCTTGATGTTTCAAATGTTGCTTCCTGTTTTTACCTCATTGTCTTCTGTGTTCTGATGCAGGTGTGGTCTTTTATCTAACTTCCAACTTGTTTTTATCTCTTTGTTTTCCTATATATGTCTTTTTATTTCAGTATTTATTTTTTAAATTTATACATTTCAATTTTATAGACACTTTATTTTCATTTTTTATTCTTTTTATTTCATAATATGTTCTTTTTAAAGATAGTTATGCTTATTATCTGTCTGATAAATATATGAAGTATTTTTAATATATCTTATTTTTAAATCTTTGTCAGATGGAGCTAATCATTTGTTAGATGATTTTCATATGGAGTGAATTTCCATTCTGATTATGGATTATGTTGACTTTCTTGGTGTTAGATTTCTTCGTGTGTTTTTTTAATAGTTTGCAGGCTTAGATTTGCAAGAGTTTTTGTATCTGTTTTCTCTCGTTCTTTTTCTCTCTCGTTTACAACTTCTGTGTTAACCTGTCACTGTCTAGTTATTTTGTGAGTAGCTACATCCAAACCCAAGGATCACATCTTATAATATGTGTTGAACTATTGATTGTACAGCAGATCAAGTTAGCAAGTGGGTGACTTAAATCTGTTTTGATAGTAAAGATACACTCTTGCCAGTTGTGTATATTAACATCCATTTGAAATTGTGTCAGTCTGATGAGTTAAAAACAAGACTGCAATATTGTTGTCTCTTTTTTAATGATATCTCCTTTATTTTTTAAATTTTCAATTAATTTTTTTTACTGGAGTACAGTTGGTTTACAATGTTGTGTTAATTTCTGCTGTACAGCAAAATGAGTCAGTTATACATATACATATATCCACTCTTTTTTAGATTCTATTCCCATATAGGTCTAAAGAGTATTGAATAGAGTTCCCTGTGCTATACAGTAGGTTCTTACTAGTTATCTATTTTATATATATAGTAGTATGTAAATATCGATCACAATACCCAATTTATCCCTCCCCCCCTTTTCACCTTGGTAAGCATAAGTTTATTTTCTACATCTGTGACTCAATTTCTGTTTTGTAAATAGGTTCATTGGTACCATTTTTTTTTTAGATCCCACATATAAGAGATATCACATGATATTAGTCTTTCTCTGTCTGACTTATCTCACTCAGTATGACAATCTCTAGGTCCATCCATTTTGCTGCAAATGGCATTATTTTGTTCTTTTTTATGGCTAAGTAATATTCTATTGTATATATAATATGTACCACATCTTCTTTATCCATTCCTCCATTGATGGACATTTAGGTTGCTTCCATGTCCTGGCTACTGTAAATAGTACTGCAATGAACATTGGGGTGCATGTATCCTTTCAAATTTTGCTTTTTTCCAGGTATATGCCCAGGAGTGGGATTGCTGGATCAAATGGGAGCTCTATATTTAGTTTTCTGAGGAACCTCCATACTGTTCTCCATAGTAGCTGTACCAATTTACATTCCCACCAACAGAATAGGAGGGTTCCCTTTTCTCCACACCCTCTTCAGCATTTATTGTTGGTAGACATTTGGTGATGGCCATTCTAACCGTGTGAGGTGATATCTCATTGTAGTTTCGATTTTCATTTCTCTGATAATTCATGATGTTGAACATCTTTTCATGTGCCTCTTGGCCATCTGTATGTCTCTTTGGAGAAATGTCTATTTAGATCTTCTGCCCATATTGTGATTGGGTTGTTTTTTTGATATTGAGCTGCATGAGCTGTTTGTATATTTTGGAGATTAATCCCTTGTCAGTCAGTTTGTTTGCAAGTATTTACTCCTGTTCTAAGGCTTATATTTTTGTTTTGTTTATGGTTTCCTTTGCTGTGCAAAATCTTTTAAGTTTAATTAGGTCATATTTGTTTTCTTTTGTTTTTATTTTCATTACTCTATGGTGTGGATCAAATAAGATCTTGCTGTGATTTATGTCAAAGAGTGTTCTTCCTAATTTTTCCTGTAAGAGTTTTATAGTGTCTGGCCTTACATTTAGGTCTTAAAACTATTTCAAATTTATTTATTTATTTATTTATTATTATTATTTTTTCCTAGTTGCGGTGAGCGGGGGCTACTCTTCGTTGTGATGCGTGGGTTTCTCATTGTGGTGGCTTCCCCTTGCGGAGCAAGGGCTCTAGGTGTGTGGGCTTCAGTAGTTGTGATGCATGGGCTCTAGAGCGCAGGCTTAGTAGTTGTGGCGCACGGACTTAGTTGCGCCGTGGCATGTGGGATCTTCCCGGACCAGGGCTCGAACCTGTGTCCCCTGCATTGGCAGGTGGATTCTTTTTTTTTTTTTTTTTTTAATTTATTTATGACTGTGTTGAGTCTTCGTTTCTGTGCGAGGGCTTTCTCTAGTTGCGGCAAGTGGGGACCACTCTTCATCGTGGTGCGCGGGCCTCTCACCATTGCAGCCTCTCTTGTTGCGGAGCACAGGCTCCAGACGCGCAGGCTCAGTAATTGTGGCTCACGGGCCCAGTTGCTCCGTGGCATGTGGGATCTTCCCAGACCAGGGCTCGAACCCGTGTCCCCTGCATTGGCAGGCAGGTTCTCAACCACTGCGCCACCAGGGAAGCCTGGCAGGTGGATTCTTAACCACTCTGCCACCAGGGAAGTCCTCAAATTTATTTTTGTGTATGGTGTTAGAGAATGTTCTAATTTCATTCTTCTACATGTAGCTGTCCAGTTTTCCCAGCACCACTTACTGAAGACACTGTCTTTTCTCCATTGTATACTCTTGCCTCCTTTGTCATAGATTAGGTGACCATAGGAGAGTGGGTTTACCTCTGGGCTTTCTATCCTGTTCCATTGATCTATATTTCTGTTTTTGTGCCAGTACCATAATGTTTTGGTGAATGTAGCTTTGTAGTATAGTCTGAAGTCAGGGATCCTGATTCCTTGAGCTCTGTTTTTCTTTCCCAAGATTGCCTTGGCTATTCAGAGTTTTTTTGTGTTTCCACACAAATTGTAAAAATTTTTTTTGTTCTAATTCTGTGAAAAATGCTATTGGTAATTTGGTAAGGATTGCATTGAATCTGTAGATTACATTGAGTAGTATAGTCATTTTGACAATATTGTTTCTTCCAATCCTAGAACATGGTATGTCTCTCCATTTGTTTGTGTCATCTTTGATTTCTTTCATCAGTATCTTATAGTTTTCTGACTACAGGTCTTTTGCCTCCTTAGGTATGCTTACTCTGAGGTATTTTATTCTTTTTCATGTGATGGTAAATGGAATTGTTTCCTTAATTTCTCTTTCTGATCTTTTGTTTTTAGTGTATAGGAATGCAAGAGATTTCTGTCTGTTAGTTTTGTATCCTGCAACTTTACCACATTCATTGATGAGCTCCAGTAGTTTTCTGGTAGGATCTTTAGGATTTTCTATGTATAGTATCATGTCATCTGTAAAAAGTGACAGTTTTACTTCTTCTTTTCCCATTTGGATTCTTTTTTTTTCTTTTTATTCTCTGAGTTCCATGGCTAGGACTTCCAAAACTATGTTGAATAATAGTGGCAAGAGTAGGCATCCTCACCTTGTGCCTGATCTTAGAAAAAAACGCTTTCAGTTTTTTTGTCATTGAGAATGACGTTTGCTGTGGGTTTGCTGTATATGACCTTTATTATGTTGAGGTAGGTTCCCTCTATGCCTAGTTTCTGGAGAGTTTTTTGTTTGTTTCTTTGTTTGTTTTTGCCATGTCATGTGGCCTGTGGGATCTTAGTTACCTGACCAGGGATCAAACCTGTGCCCCCTGCAGTGGAAGCACAGAGTCTTAACCACTGGACCACCAAGGAAGTCCCTGGAGAGTTTTTATCATAAATGGGTGTTGAATTTTGTCAAAAGTTTTTTCTATATCTATTGAGATGATCATATGCTTTTTATTCTTCAGGTTGCTAATGTTGTATACCACATTGATTGATTTACGTATGTTGAAGAATCCTTGAATCCCTGGGATAAATCCCACTTGATCATGGTGTATGATTCTTTTAATGTATGGTTGGATTCTGTTTGCTAGTATTTTGCTCAGGATTTTTGCATCTATGTTCATCAGTGATATTGGCCTGTAATTTTCTTTTTTTGTGGTATCTTTGGCTTGTTTTGGTATTTGGTCCTATTTGTTTATTTTTGCTTTTGTTTCCTTTACTTTAGGTGGCAGTTCCAAAAAAATATTGCTGTGATTTATGTCAAAGCATGTGCTGCCTATGTTTTCCTCTAGAAGTTTTGTAGTATCAGTCTTAGATTTAGGTCTTTAATCCTTTTTTGAGTTTATTTTTCTGTATGTTGTTAGAGAATGTTCTAATTTCATTTTTTTTTTAACACATAGCTGTCCAGTTTTCCCAGCACCACTTATTGAAGAGACAGTCTTTTCTCCACTGTATATTCCTGCCTCCTTTATTGTAGATCAATTGACCATAAGTGTATGGGTTTATTTCTGGGCTTTCTATCCTGTTCCATTGATCTATGTATCTGTTTTTGTGCCAGTTCCATACAGTTTTGATGACTGTAGCTTTGTAGTATAGTCTGATGTCAGGGAGCCTGATTCCTCCAGCTCAGTTCTTCTTTCTCAAGATTGTTTTGGCCTTTTGAGATCTTTTGTGCTTCCATACAAATTAAAAATTTTTTTTGTTCCACTTCTGTGAAAAATGCCAATAGTAATTTGATAGGGATTGCATTGAATCTGTAGATTGCCTTGGTTAGTATGGTCATGCTAACAATATTGAGCCTTTCAATCCAAGAACATAGTGTATCTTTACATCTATTTGTGTCATCTTCAATTTCTTTCATCAGTGTCTTATTGTTTTCACAGTGCCGGTCTTTTGCCTCCTTAGCTAGGTTTATTCCTAAGTATTTTATTCTTTTTGATGTGATTGTAAATGGGATGTTTCCTTAATTTCTCTTTCTAATAGTTTGTTTTTAAAGTATAGAAATGCAACAGATTTCTGTATATTAGTTTTGTATCCTGTAGCTTTACAAAATTCATAGATGATCTCTAGTAATTTTCTGGTGGAATCTTTAGGGTTTTCTATGCATAGTATCATGTCATTTGCAAACACTGACAGGTTTACTTCTGGCTTTCCAATTTGGATTCCTTTTATTTCTTTTTCTTCTTGGATTTCTGTGGTTAGGACTTCCAAAACTATGTTGAATAAAAGTGGTGACAGTGGGCATCCTTGTCTTGTTCCTGATCTGAGAAGGAATGCTTTTCACCACTGAGTATGTTAGCTGTGGGTTTGTCATATATGGCCTTTATTATGTTGAGGTATGTTCTCTCTATGCCCACTTTCTGGAAAGTTTTTATCATAAATGGGTGCTGAATTTTATCAGTTTTTTTCTGCATCTATTGAGTGATCATATGGTTTCTATCCTCCAGTTTGTTAATGTGTTGTATCATATTGATTGATTTGCAGATATTGAAAAATCCTTGCATCCCTGGGATAAATTCCACTTGATCATGGTGTATGATCTTTTTAGTGTATTGTTGGATTCAACTTGCTTGTATTTGGTTGAGGAAGGTACCTATTTCTTTATACCACTTACATAATATACAACCCTTACACTAATATAATTTCACATCTTCTTTCCCAGCTTTTATTCTATTGTTGTCATATATAATATTTTATTTGTACATATATTTTAAACCACAAACCACATTGCTATTCTTTTTGTTCAATCCTTGTCTTTTAAAGAGATTTATATATAAGAAGTATAGTATATGTACTTACCTAGGCAGTTAACATTTCTGGTGCTATGTATTTTTTTGTTTTGATTCATATTTTCATCTGATATAATTTTACTTCTGCCTGAAGAAATTTCTCTAACATTTCTTATAATATGTGTCTTTAGGTAGTGAATTATTTCATCTTTTGTGTGTCTGAAAACTATTTCTCCTATGACTTTTTAAGTGTATTTTCACTCGGATAGACTTATAGGTAGTTAAATTATTCTTTCAATACCTGAGAAATGTTACTCCACTTTCACTTACATTGTTTCTGGCAAAAAATCTGCTAAATTTTTTATTTTTTCCCTCTCTTTGTAAAATGTGTTTTACTCTGGTTGCCTGTAGGTTATTCCCATTATCACTGGTTTTGAGCAATTTGATTGTGGTGTACTTTAGTGTAGTTTATTTTGGGTTTCTTGTGAGTGGGGTTTATACTTCTTGTGCCTGGGTTATTGGATCTGTATGTTTATAATTTTTATCAAATTTTAAAATAATTCAAATAATTTTTTTTTTCATTCAAATATTTTTCCTACTCCTTTTCATTACTTCAGGAACTCTAATCATGTATATATTAGATGGTTTGAAGTTTTACCATAGCTTATTAATAGTCTTTTTACTTTTTAACATTTCATTTTCAATCTTCTCCTAATGTTGGATGGTTTCTATTTCTATTTATTAAGATTCACTAAAGTTTTCTTCTGCAGTGTTTTAATTGCTGTTAATTTCATTCAGTATATCATGTGGAATTTTGAAATTCATACTTTAAAAAATAGGAATAAATAGAAGTATTATCAAGGGAGTCCAAACAACCTAATGAAGGATCAGCAAATCACATCTCATTAAGGGAAGTTGAACTAAGTGGAGACCATTATGTTAAAAATGGATGTTAACTAGAAGAGAATTTAGAGTATTTATTTTTATATATTAGACTAAAATTTGGAATAATGCTTCAAAAAGGAAACTTTTGACACAGAGAAAATTCACTAGAGAATGAGCTATTTTTTAAGGTAATGTTTCCTATCATCAGAAATTTTAAAGTATACTCTGTTGAGAAGAGGTATATAAGGTAGAAATTTGTATTATATTAATTTTATTTTTACAGTCTATATTTAAAATTCCTATATGTATATTTCTCTTTTTTTTTGAATTTTATTTTATTTATTTTTTTATACAGCAGGTTCTTATTACTCATCCATTTTATACACATCAGTGTATACATGTCCATACCAATCTCCCAATTCATCACACCACCACCACCACCACCACCCACCACTGCTTTCCCTGCTTGGTGTCCACACGTTTGTTCTCGACACCTGTGTCTCAATTTCTGCCCTGCAAACCAGTTCATCTGTACCATTTTTCTAGGTTCCACATATATGCGTTAATAGGCAATATTTGTTTTTCTCTTTCTGACTTACTTCACTCTGTATGACAGTCTCTAGATTCATCCACATCTCTACAAATGACCCAATTTCGTTCCTTTTTATGGCTGAGTAATATTCCATTGTATATATGTACCACTCCTTCTTTATCCACTCATCTGTTGACAGGCATTTAAGTTGCTTCCATGACCTGGCTATTGTAAATAGTGCTGCAAAGAACATTGGGGTGCATGCGTCTTTTTGAATTACGGTTTTCTCTGGGTATATGCTCAGTAGTGGGATTGCTGTGTTGTATGATAATTCTATTTTTAGTTTTCTAAGGAACCTCCATACTGTTCTCCATAGTGGCTGTCTCAATTTACATTCCCACCAACAGTGCAAGAGGGTTCCCTTTTCTCCACACCCTCTCCAGCATTTGTTGTTTGTAGATTTTCTGATGATGCCCATTCTAACTGGTGTGAGGTGATGCCTCATTGTAGTTTAGATTTGCAATTCTCTAATAATTAGTGATGTTGAGTAGCTTTTCATGTGCTTCTTGGCCATCTGTATGTCCTATTAGGAGAAATGCCTATTTAGGTTTCCTGCCCATTTTTGGATTGGGTTGTTTGTTTTTTTAATATTGATCTACATGAGTTGTTTATATATTTTAGAAATTAATCCTTTGTCCGTTGATTCATTTCCAAATATATTTTCACAGGGTGAGGGTTGTCCTTTTGTCTGGTTTGTAGTTTCCTTTGCTTTGCAAAAGCTTTTAAGTTTCATTAGGTCCCATTTGTTTATTTTTGTTTTTATTTCCATTACTCTACAAAGTGGATCAAAAAAGAGCTTGCTGTGATTTATGTCAAAGAGTGTTCTTCCTATATTTTCCTCTAAGAGTTTTATACTGTCCGGTCTTATACTTAGGTCTCTAATCCATTTAGAGTTTATTTTTGTGCATGGTGTTAGGGAGTGTTTTAATTTCATTCTTTTACATGTAGCTGTCCAGTTTTCCCAGCACCACTTATTGAAGAGACTGTCTTTTCTCCATTGTGTATCCTTGCCTCCTTTGTCATAGATTAGTTGACCATAGGTGTGTGGGTTTATCTCTGGGATTTCTATCCTGTTCCATTGATCTGTATTTCTGTTTTTGTGCCAGTACCATTTGTCTTGATTACTGTAGCTTTCTAGTATAGTTTGAAGTCAGGGAGTCTGATTCCTCCAGCTCCATTTTTTTCCCTCAAGACAACTTTGATATTCGGGGTCTTTTGTGTCTCCATACAAATTTTAAGATTTTTTGTTCTAGTTCTGTAAAAAATGCCAGTGGTAGTTTGATACGGATTGCATTGAATCTGTAGATTGCTTTGTGTAGTATAGCCATTTTCACAATATTGATTCTTCCAATCCAAGAACATGGTATATCTCTCCATCTGTTGGTATCATCTTTTATTTCTTTCAACAGTGTCTTATAGTTTTCTGCATACAGGTATTTTGTCTCCCTAGGTAGGCTTATTCCTAGGTATTTTATTCTTTTTTTGCAATGGTAAATGGAAGTGTTTCCTTAATTTCTCTTTCAGAATTTCATCATTAATGTATAGGAATGCAAGAGTTTTCTGTACATTAATTTTGTATCCTGTAACTTTACCAAATTCATTGATTAGCTCTAGTAGTTTTCTGGTGGCATCTTTAGGATTCTCTATGTATAGTATCATGTCATCGGCAAACAGTGACCGTTTTATTTCTTCTTTTCCAGTCTGTTTTCCTTTTATTTCTTTGCTTCTCTGATTGCCATGGCTAGGACTTCCAAAACTATGTTGAATGATAATGGTGAGAGTGGACATCCTTGTCTTGTTCCTGACCTTAGAGGAAATGCTTTCAGTTTTTCACCATTGAGAATGATGTTTGCTGTGTGTTTGTCATATATGGTCTTTATTATGTTGAGGTAGGTTCCCTCTATGCCCACTTTCTGGAGAGTTTTTATCGTAAATCGTTGTTGAATTTTGTCAAAAGCTCTTTCTGTATCTATTGAGATGATCATATGGTTTTTATTTTTCAATTTGTTAATATGGTGTATCACATTGATTGATTTGCGTATGTTGAAGAATCCTTGCATCACTGGGATAAACCCACTTGATCATGGTGTATTATCCTTTTAATGTGTTGTTAGATTCTGTTTACCAGTATTTTGTTGAGGATTTTTGCATCTATAGTCATCAGTGATATTGGTCTGTAATTTTCTTTTTTTGTAGTATTCTTGTCTCGTTTTGGTGTCAGGCTGATGGTGGCCTCATAGAATGAATTTGGGAATGTTCTTTCCTCTGAAATTTTTTGGAAGAGTTTGAGAAGGATGGGTGTTAGCTCTTCTCTAAATGTTTGATAGAATTCACCTGTGAAGCCATCTGGTCCTGGACTTCTGTTTGTTGGAAGATTTTTAATCACAGTTTCAATTTCTTTACTTGAGATTGGTCTGGTCATATTTTCTATTTCTTCCTGGTTCAGTCTTGGGAGGTTATACCTTTCTAAGAATTTGTCCATTTCTTCCACGTTGTGCATTTTATTGGCATAGAGTTGCTTGTAGTAATCTCTTAGGATGCTCTGTATTTCTGGGGTGTCTGTAACTTCTCCTTTTTCATTTCTAATTTTATTGATTTGAGTCCTCTCCCTCTTTTTTCTTGATGAGTCTGGCTAATGGTTTATCAATTTTGTTTACCTTCTCACAGAACCAGCTTTTAGTTTTATTGATCTTTGCTATTGTTTTCTTTGTTTCTATTTCACTTATTTCTGCTCTGATCTTTATTCTTTCTTTCCTTCTGCTAACATTGGGTTTTGTTTGTTCTTCTTTCTCTAGTTCCTTTAGGTGTAACGTTAGATTGTTTATTTGAGATTTTTCTTGTTTCTTGAGATAGGCTTGTATAGCTATAAACTTCCCTCTTACACCTGCTTTTGATGTATCCCATAGGTTTTGGATCGTCGTGTTTTCATTGTCATTTGTCTCTAGGTATTTTTTGATTTCCTCTTTGATTTCTTCAGTGATCTCTTGGTTATGTAGTAACATTTGCCTTAGCCTCCATGTTGTTGTGTTTTTTACGTTTTTTTTCCTGTAGTTGATTTCTAATCTTATAGCGTTGTGGTCAGAGAAGATGTTTGACACAATTTCAATTTTCTTAAATTTACTGAAGCTTGATTTGTGACCCAAGATGTGATCTATCCTGGAGAATGCTCTGTGCACACCTTAGAAGAAAGTGTAATGTGCTCTTTTTGGATGGAATGTCCTATAAATATCAATTAAATCTATCTGGTCTATTGTGTCCTTTAGAGCTTGTGTTTCCTTATTAATTTTCTGTTTGGATGATCTGTCCTTTGGTTTAAGTGAGGTGTTAAAGTCCCCCACTATTATTGTGTTACTGTTGATTTCCTCTTTTATAGCTGTTAGCAGTTGCCTTATATTATTAGGTGCTCCTATGTTGGGTGCATATATACTCATAACTGTTATATCTTCTTCTTGGATTGATCCCTTGATCATTATGTAGTGTCCTTCCTTCTCTCTTGTAACATTCTTTATTTTAAAGCCTATTTTATCTGATATGAGTATTGCTACTACAGCATTCTTTTGATTTGCATTTGCATGGAATATTATTTTCCATCCCCTCACTTTCAGTCTGAATGTGTCCCTAGGTCTGAAGTGGGTCTCTTGTAGACAGCATATATATGGGTCTTGTTTTTGTATCCATTCAGCAAGCCTGTGTCTTTTGGTTGGAGCATTTATTCCATTCACGTTTAAGGTAATTATTGATATGTATGTTCCTATGACCATTTTCTTAATTGTTTTGGGTTTGTTTCTGTAGGTCATTTTCTTCTCTTGTGTTTCCCACTTAGAGAAGTTCCTTTAGCATTTGTTGTAGAGCTGGTTTGGTGGTGCTGAATTCTCTTAGCTTTTGCTTGTTTGTAAAGCTTTTGATTTCTCGATCGAATCTGAATGAGATCCTTGCCGGGTAGTTAAATCTTGGTTGTAGTTTCTTCCCTTTCATCACTGTAAGTATATCATGCCACTCTCTTCTGGCTTGTCGAGTTTCTGCTGAGAAATCAGCTGTTAACCTTATGGGAGTTCCCTTGTATGTTATTTGTCATTTTTCCCTTGCTGCTTTCAATAATTTCTCTTTGCCTTTCATTTTTGCCAATTTGATTACTATGTGTCTCAGCGTGTTTCTCCTTTGGTTTAGCCTGTATGGGACTCTCTGTGCTTCCTCCACTTGGTTTGCTGTTTCCTTTCCCTGTTAGAGAAGTTTTCGACTATAATCTCTTCAAATATTTTATCTGGTCCTTTCTCTCTCTCTTCTCCTTCTGGGACCCCTATAATGCGAATGTTGTTGCATTTAATGTTGTCCCAGAGGTCTCTTAGGCTGTCTTCATTTCTTTTCATTCTTTTTTCTTTATTCTGTTCTGCAGCAGTGAATTCCACCATTCTGTCTTCCACATCACGTATCCATTCCTCTGTCTCAGTTATTCTGCTATTGGCTCCTTCTAATGTATTTTTCATTTTGGTTATTGTTTAGTTCATCTCTGTTTGTTTGTTCTTTAATTCTTCTAGATCTTTGTGAAACATTTCGTGCATCTTCTTAATCTTTGCCTCCATTCTTTGTCTGTGGTCCTGGATCATCTTCACTATCATTATTCTGAATTCTTTTTCTGGAAGGTTGCCTGTCTCCACTTCATTTAGCTGTTTTTCTCGGGGTTTATCTTGTTCCTTCATGTGGTACTTAGCCTTCTGCGTTTTCATCTTGTCTATCTTTCTATGAATGTGGTTTTTGTTCCACAGGCTGCAGGATTGTAGTTCTTCTTGTTTCTGTTGTCTGCCCTCTGGTGGATGAGGCTATTTAAGAGACTTGTGCATGTTTCCTGATGGGAGAGACTGGTGGTGGGTAAAGTTGGCTGTTGCCTTGGTGGGCAGAGCTCAGTAAAACTTTAATCCCCTTGTCTGCTGATGGGTGGGGATGGTTCCCTTCCTGTTGGTTGTTTGGCCTGAGGCAAGGCAACACTGGAGCCTAAGAGGCTCTTTGGTGGGGCTAATGGCAGACTCTGGGAGGGCTCATGCCAAGGAGCACTTCCTAGAACTTCTGTGCCAGTGTCCTTGTCCTCATGATTAAACACAGCCACCCCCTGCTTCTGCAGGCGACCCTCCAACACTAGCAGGTTGGTTTGGTTCAGTCTCCTATGGGGTCACTGTTCCTTCCCCTGGGTCCCGATGCACACACTACTTTGTGTGTGCCCTCCAAGAGTGGAGTCTCTCATTCCCCCAGTCATGTCAAAGTCCTGCAATCAAATCCTGCTAGCCTTCAAAGTCTGATTCTCTAGGAATTCCTCCTCCCATTGCCGGGCCCCCAGATTGGGAAGCCTGACATGGGGCTCAGAACCTTCACTCCAGTGGGTGGACTTCTGTGGTATAAGTGTTCTCCAGTTTGTGAGTCACCCACCCAGCAGTTATGGGATTTGATTTTATTGTGATTGCACCCCTCCTACCGTCTCTTTGTGGCTTCTCCTTTGTCTTTGGATTTGGGTATCATTTTTTGGTCAGCTCCAGTGTGTTCCTGCCGATGATTGTTCAGCAGTTAATTGTGATGCCAGTGTTCCTGCAGGAGGGAGTGAGAGCACCTCCTTCTACTCTGCCAATTTGAACCAATGTGATATATATGCATATTTCTTACTAAAGAATGTAAAAACCAATTTTTAACTTTTTACCCGGATCGTTGTAGATTCACAAGAATATTGTAACAAATAAGAAAGATACTCTGTACCCTTTATCCAGTTTTCTTTGAAGGTATCATCTTACAAAACTATAGCACAATATCACAATCAAGGTATTGACATTGAGACCATCCTCATAACTTATTCAGATTTCTTCAGTTTTACTTGTACTCATTTGTATGTGTGTGCACATATGCATTTACTTCCATACCATTTTATTACACATGTAGTTGTATCCACCAGCACAGTGAAGACAAAGAATAATTCTATCACCGTAAAGATCCCTTCTGTCACCCATTTGTAACTACATCCTCCTCCTTCCCACTTGCCAACATCACTAACCCCATCTCAACATCTTGAGAACTACTAATTTTTTCATTTCTACAGTTTTGTCTTTTCAAAAGTGTTATATAAGTGAAATCATATAGTATGTAACATTTTAGCTGCCTTTTGGTAATTACTAGTTGGAGATTTCTGGAGCACAGTGTCCACAATATATGGGAAGCAGTAGTAAACCCAGGGGGCTGACCACTGTGTCTCCCTCAAGTCCCAGGATCCCTAGGTAGTTCATCCTCTCCTTTCCACTTTTTAGGGTCTTTCTGTGCTTGGTTGCTGTGTTATGTGCAGGATGTTTCAGCTGTAAGAAGAATGACCTGGGAGGAATGGGGTTATTTCATGTGTGCCAGAACCCCCAATCCCCTTATATCAATCTCTAAAAATTATGAAGAGACATTTAGTGTCCATGAAGTCATCACATTCAAGTTCTTTAATTTGCTTCCCCTGAATATGAAGCACCAGTTTCTATTTTTAGAGTACTTTGTAGAGAGTATAACTGTCTTTCAACCATAAATCACAAAATTTAAAGGCATAGAATATTAGTTTTATCTTGTTTCACTCCATCTTCATGTTCTAGGTGGTCACTTTTTTTTTTTTTTACATTTCTTTGTTACCCAGGGAAAACTACTACTTTTTTTATTAAATCAGCCATAGACATATTTTATTATTAATTATGCTCTCTTTATAAGATTTGACAAGATTATTTTTCATGTATTATAATAAATAATAGAATTCTAACACTTGAACATATATATGTGATATATATATTTGATTTCTCTTTATACTTAATGGTACCATTTGAATTGTCCTCACACTTCATTGTCATATAAAGAGACAAAGTCATTTAATTTTTTATCACTTGGTAGCAACAAAAAAATGGGATATGTTTTTCAGAGTCCAGGATCTAGAATAAACTATTACTTGGCAAGAATGAGTAATAAGAATATCTTGGGATGGATATTACTCCAGGGAAAATTCCTGGCCCAAATTTTGCCTTACCATGCACCTTCAAAATCTGAGCAGTTCGGACTCTACCTCTAAGTGTCCATGTTTGATTGTGTTGGGAATTAGTTCTGTGGCAGTGAAAGAAAATTCATGGTGCATGTGTCAATTGAAATAGAATTAGTCCCTGTGCCTTGTTTTTCTAAATTTTGTTTTCTATCAGGAATGAGAAAGTCCTGAGGAAAATCGTCAACAGAGGGCTTTATCTACAAGTTTGTTTTTCTGCCAACAATCAAAATGAGGTAGCTAGAGTATACTAAAAGATCAAGAGAAAATGTTTCAAATGAAAATAAATGTATGTGTGTCTTGAGAATAGCTGGAACTATTCTATGTTGGGTGGCACATCATTCGTGCCACCCTAAATCCTTAAAATGCAGACCATGAAAAAGCAATCACAGGTTGAATAATATTGTTTATTGGAAATTTTGTTAAAAGAATATATAAAATATTAAACAATATTATAGATAAAATAATAAGCAATATTGAATAATATATACATGATGTATAACTTACATATATATGTAATAAGTATATATTATATACAATTATACATATGTATTTAGATATATTGTTTGTATGTGTGTGTGTGCATACACACACATACAGTTGATCCTAGAACACGGGGGTTAATCAGACTATAATTTATAGTTGGGCCCTCCATATCCAAGTTTCCTCTGCATCATGAATTCAACCAATCACAGACCGTGTAGTATTATAGTATTTACTGTTGAAAAATACCTACATGTAAGTGGACCCACACGGTTCAAACCCATGTTGTTCAAGGCTCAATTGTAATATGTAATATTGTTTAAAAGAAATCTTGGTTGCCTTCAAGTAGTTTTTCTACTCTTTTTCCATGAGATGGGTTTTATAAATTTTATTCTATTTAGTTTTTAAGTTAACTTCATATACTTGTCTGTCACGAAAAAATAAGCAATTTTCTAATATTGTGAGCTTTGGTCAGTGGTTTTCTTTTCTAGCGTTGTATTTCTTGTTGTATGTTTTATGGTAAAGCTTAATCATAGAACATATACCATAAAACAAATCAGCAAGACTAATAAAAGCCATTGTAAATAATGTAGTATGTAGCCTAGACTCTGCTCTCACTTCCCTTAGGATGGAAGCACTCATTCTCTCAGTTGGCAACTGGATGTTCTCGGATGAGACCTTCTGGAGGAACTGCCCTTGAATGGAAGAGGGGGTCCATATGAAATGGCTGGTTAATAAGGGTATTAAAGCCTGCCCCGTCTGATTCAATGCAAACAACTTTACAAAGCCGTCTCAGATCCAGAGCTCCCTGTGGGATCTACCTTTTTTTTGACTGCCCAATCTCACATTCTTCATTCCACTATAGGTACTGAGCTGATCTTGAGAACAGAATACTGCTTGAGAAACTTCTTACATGTGACTCTCCATTTCAATAATTTCTCAGTATTCTCTACTGCTTTGGAGAAGGTTGAATTCTAGATCCTGGCTGGTCTGCCCAGCAAAGTCAAGGTCTAGATTGGGAGGAAGTGAGCCCTTAAAATATGGTAGGGAAATCTTAAAATATGGTAGGGAAATATATGGACCAAGTTATACAATAATTTTGAATCCCCATATTTCCTTTAACTCTCTGAGTCTGCAGAAATTGTCCACACCTTCCTGTCAAAAACTAATACTTCTCACTTAATTGAAGACATTGTGATGACTCTGCCTTGCAAAACAACAGACTCCAGTGTTAAATGTCTCCCTCTTTACACTTATTGACCACCAGAACAATAATCAAAGCTAAAGTCACAATATATTTGAGCCAGAAATATCCTGTATCTACTAAAAGAGCTGTAAGACCTGGTTAATATTCACCAGCTAGAATCAAGATAATATTCATGAAACTTAATCTTGAGGTTTGAGATCAAGTGTTGTGAAGCATAGTATTTGATTAAGTTGGAATGGTATTTCATCTATGTCACTCTATGGTTGTATGGATGAGGGAAAGGGAGAACGTATTGACATGGAAACACCTTGCTGGTAAGGCATCTGGATAATGGTTCTAATATGGATCTTGAAAGTTTGAAGAAAGAGATGGCCCACAGTAATTAAGATATAATTAAGGTATAAATGTCAGAGCTACTTTGACAGATGCTGCAAAAAAGTGATCAATACTTACAGAAATGTTCAAGTGGTTACATTATGTAATGTTGGAAAACTTGATGAATGTATTCTTCAAGAGGACTTCAAGAACACTACTCTCGGGACTTCCCTGGCAGTCCTGTGGTTAAGACTTTGCCTTCCAATGCAGGGGCTGTGGGTTCGATCCCTGGTCGGGGAGCTAAGATCCCACAAGCCCTGTGGCCAAAAAACCAAAACATAAAACAGAAGCAATATTGTAACAAATTCAATAAAGACTTTAAAAATGGCCCACATCAAAAAAATCTAAAACAAAACAAAACGAAAAAAACAACTGCACTTTAGCAAAGGCATGAGGAATCTCTTGGTGAGAGGGGCACCAGCATTACTAAAAGACTATTTTAAGCCTCTTTTGTAGGCTATGTCTGGCAGAAAGTGCATAGGCTTTCATTTATCATGGCTGGTCAAGCTATACTCACTAATGTTAAATTGGGCCACTCTCATCCTGAATGGGGCAAATGGAATCAATACATAGTCCAAACATAAGTTTGCATATCCTGCCCACAGGGCTTCCATCAACATTACTATCTAAGAGCTTAGTGTATGTTTGATCTTAAAAACATTGTATCAGCCTCAAGGCCTCATTTAATAGGAAAATGTGTGGTAATTAGCAAATGATGATTGGGTCCCCAGTTTTATACCATTCAGAAAACTACCATTCTGATAGAATGAGAGAAACAAATATTGAAGATGTGTTGAGGAACCTGCCTGGAGATATAAGCCTACAAAGATGACATGCTATACTTAAAGATATAGTACAGACCCCAAATTAATTACCATTATGCATGTTAGGTCTGGGAACAAAGGTATAGAAATAGGAATGATCCTACTTACTATTACTCTCAATGACTCACTTTGAGAAATTGTGCTTTCTGTGCTTGCTCCTCTGGTGCTCAGAGTGGGAAAATTTTCCTTAGGGGCATAGAGTAAGAATCCCATTAAACTTCAAGTTTAGAGATTCCTCAGACATAATGGGCTTATTGTGAGCAAAGAGGGGATGTTACCATTCTTACAGGGTAACTGATTAGCATGTTGAGATAGAGTTGCTTATAAAGGTTTATAAACTGAATTGGTAGGGGGGCCATGCCTCCAAGTTTCCTGGGAGAGTCTTGGTTTGTGCCTGATTTTTAACAGCATTCCTTTTCCCTCTCAAAATTGTTTAGGTGATAAATTTTCCAGTCACACTCTATATGGGTGATATCAACTGCTATAATGAAAATTCTAATTAGACCAAAGACAATTGTTATTGTCTCAGAAACACTGAATGTTAGTGCTCTGTTTAACTGTCTCTTTTCTCATGACAAGGAGTCTCCATTTTGCTTGTTATGGAAAGAACCCAGAGTAAAACCTAGAGTCTCTAAGGCCAGGTTAATGTCTTTTGCACTATCCTATAATATATCTCTGTAGAATTGAAAGGTGACTGAATGTTTGGGGTATTCAAATGTGTTTTGACATTTTTGAGAAATGTATAATGTTACCAATCATTATTTTAAATCATGAATATTTCAGTAATGTCTTAACATTAACGATACACATAAAGTAGAATACTTAAAACATAATTTGTGATAAATTAATTAATTAGTCAAATAGTTCAGTATTGTTTTCCTCTTTTTTTCTGATAGATACAAACATTCTATGCATATAAGGAGGAGCACATTTATAGATTTGTGGCAAGAAGCCAGATATAATAGGGCAGAGATTCAGAAGTTGTTTAACTTCTATCCTTCACCTGAAGGTACCTGGAGATTTCCTACAATAATCTCATTGTTAGTCTCTTCTTCTTGGCCAACAATGACTTTCACTCAATCCACAATCTACAGTCTCCTGGGAGGAGAAGTAAGCAGGGCTTGACAATGATGAACTATGCACTCTCTATATGGAACAACTGGACAGAGGTGTGTATGATATATGTTCATGGTCTGTTTAAAAGATGAGCGAATAAACAAATGGATAGGAAGTAAAGCATGGTAAGAATTGTCTTAAAGCAGAAGTTACAGAGGATAAACTGGCATAAGATAGTTAAATCCAGTAAAAAATGGTTAAAAAAAAAAAGGAGAGGACTTCCCTGGTGGCGCAGTGGTTAAGAATCCGCCTGCCAATGCAGGCAACACAGGTTCGATCCCTGGTCCAGGAAGATCCCACATGCGGTGGAGCAACTAAGCCCACGTGGCACAACTACTGAGCCTGCACTCTAGAGCCCACAAGCCACAACTACTGAGCCCGTGTGCCACAACTACTGAAGCCTGCGTGCCTAGAGCCCGTGCTCCTCAACAAGACAAGCCATCACAATGAGAAGCCTGTGCACCACAACAAAGAGTAGCCCCCGCTCACTGCAACTACAGAAAGCCCATGCATAGCAATGAAGGCCCAATGCAGCCAAAAATAAATAAATAAAAATAAAATACAATTTGAAAAAATTTTTAAAAATTAAAAAAAAAGAATGATCAATGGAAAAGATGTATATATGAATGTATATTCTTTTCTACTACCAATTTTCTGTGGGAAATATGAAATAATTTACTAACTGTAAAATATATCTGGAGATTATTTCCTACATTGAAACATTAGCCATCAGTAGATTTTTCTTTTCTCCATGGATTTTATGAGATCTGAAACAAACACATAATACATTACATAATACATTACATATGTGTGTGTATATATACACATTTATGTAGAATTTTTATATATTCATTTATTTATATATACATTTTATATATTTATACATTTAAATTGTTCTTAGTATGTAATAATGAACATATTTTGCTTAACAAAAATGTAGATATGGTATTTTATTAGAAAACAAGTTCTAAAAAATTTAAAACTATAGTTGAAAGTACTTTTTTTTAATAATGTGCTGATAATAAATGCATCTAGACTACAGAATTACTCTTAGATATTCTTTAAACATGTGGAAAAAGAAAAGGAAAGTGAAGCTATTGGTACAATATTAATTTGGAGATGCTGAAAAGTTGATAGGTAGTTAAATAAACAGACATATCCTAAATAAGTAGATATAATAGACATGCCTTAAATAAGGCATATTTGTAAAGAAACATTTAAAAATATAGAACAGGAAAACAGGTCACATAAATATTATTTCAAGAATCCACAGCTATTTTCCCTATGTTTATCTTTCTTCTCTTCCTCTGTTGTTAGGGACCTTATATAGACCACAAGTGGAAGTAGTGAATCTTTCTTGGCAAAAGAAGAGAAAATCAGAATGTACATTCTCCAGAAATCCTCTGAGGGACCAAGTCAGGTTTCTTCTGCATGCATATGGAATTATCTCTTAGAGAGTAAAAGAAAATAGGAAGAAGAGGGACAAGATCTTACATGTAATATTTGCTAAAATCTCATTACATAGACTTTGAGTTTTCAGTTTTCCCAGAAGCTATTATTTATTTCAAGTTCAAATATATTGCTCAAAATTATAAGATTTTTCTGGCACTTTTCATTAAAAATTCAGGTGGCTAGCTGTAATAACCACACTGCAGCCTCTCAAATGCTATATATTCCAGGGATTCCTAATACTGTTAAAAGTATATATACTGATAACTTTCTTGGATTTAACATATTTTAAACATCACTGCAAGAAAGAGGACTTTATTCCTGTTTCATAAATTTCATACAACCATGTAGCATTATGGCGCATCAATTTTCTTTGACATATTAAAAAAATGTTTTCTAATTTGTCAAATACCTAGAGTGGGCAGGGTTTTACTAACCCGAGTTTTGTTCCCATGGTACAAATGACATTAATTCAGTTGCATTGGATGTGAATTCATTTTGTTCACTTTTATGAAGTCTGATTTTGCACACTCTAATGAACAAATACTGTTTACTAGAACATGTGGGAAAAGAATGCTTAGAGAAAAGCTAGGAATAAAATTATTTAAAAGTACAATTTTCAAAATTTATCAATAATAAGTCTGAAAACGCTAAAAAGATATTAGCTCTTAATGGACCACTGAAATGAAAGCAAACTTATTTGGAGGAAATTAGTTTGGAGAGGTTGAGGCCTCAAATTTTAATTGAATGTAAATGGTGCATTCAGTATGCAAGGCACCATCATTTGCACAACCTTGAAAAAGATAAAAAGAAGTCTCTCTGTACAGGAAATAGCACATTAAAAGCTGTGTATAGCCAGTTATGTCAGTAAACCTGTATTGTGTGTGTGTGTGTTAGCAGACCATCCTGGTGGAAGAGATGAATTATAATTATGATGTTTATCATACATAATTACTGAACATGAGCTGTATTATACGGCACTGACAAGCATGGATCTGTAGTTCTAGATTTATGTCCTTTTAAGTTCCTAAGCAGAGTTTGTTATGTATAAACCAGCAGAAGCAGATGGACTGCTCTCTAGAGTACAATAGAACAATGTAGGATTTTACAGAGGAGAAAGTTTCCTCTAGTAAAACCACAGAAATTCAGGCAGCTAGAGAGAAGAATCCCACAACTGACCAGAAACAACTACTGGTCACACTTAAAATCTAATTGATATATATTAATTCGGAGAAACAGGATGCTTATGAAGACAGAGAGAGATGGAGAGAGAGAGAAGGGTGCGGGGAAGGAGAGAAAGAAAGAAACTTCTTGTTTAAAGATTGGCACAAACCTGGCTGTATTGAATAAAAACTGAAAGCACAGACTCTAAAGCCACTTTTCAGTAGATATGTAACTTTGGACACATTTGTTCACCTCTCTTCCATTTCCTCTTCCAAAACATGTAGACAGTAACTGTTCCACCCAAAGGGTTGCCATGAGGATTAAATAGTAACATCCATGCAATTTCTGGTTATAATTATTATCCTGATTTTATTGACGAGGAAAAATCTCAGAGTTTAAGAGCCTTGCCCAACATTACCCAACTAGTGAGTCACAGAGTGAAAGATAATAAGTACCTTAGTTATCTGTTGCTGTATAACAAGTCACCGTAACATTTAGTGGCTTAACACGAGAACAGTGTATTGTTTCTCATGATTCTTTTAGGTGACCAGGTGGTTCTTTTGCTTCTTTGACTTGGGCTCACTTTGTAACTGCATTTCCCTGGTGGGTCAGCTGAACAGTAGGCTCAGCTAGAACAGCTCAGATGGCAGGGCTTTGTTTTCCAATATTTTTGTCCCAGTTTTCTTCAGGGTTTCAAGATGCAAGCCACTAGTCTACAAAGACCTTAGCACACTTCTGGTTGACTCACCTTTGCTGATGTCACATTGGCCAAATCAAGTCACAAAGGCAAGCTCATAGTCAATATAGAAGAGGACTACCCAAGGTGTAGACATGAAAAATGTGATTTATTGGAGGCCATCAAGGAAACAATTGTCTACATCTATGGATTTGAAAATCCTTTGTTTTTTTTTAATGTGCTCTTTTACTTATTGACTTCAGATAAGAAAATTCGCAAAATATAGATTAATCATTTATGAACATTATTACAATGAAAAACCTCCATGTATTTGTGTGTGTGCATGTGCATGCCCACACACAAATGCTTTAATGGGGGTATTGCTGAAAATTCTTGAAATTGACTGACTCAGTGATGTACAATTTAATTGAAAATATCTGGATAAATAATATTCCAAAAGTTTGTAGCAAACCAAGTTATAAGAATAATAAAACTGTTAAAGTAGGAATTTATTCAGAAAACAGGTACATGGATGTTGAATCTTGCCTGTGCCACTAACCTGCTGATTCATTACCTACTGATGGATATTTGGGACGTGAGTGTGTAAGGCAATGAATGTTAGGTATCATATTGAGTATTTTACTCATCTGGAAATATAGTTAAAAATTAGTGTATATATTTTTAGTAGATATGCCTGTGATAAATCATGTACATCTGTCTCCAGTGAATTCACTTTTGTGTAATACTCCTTCATTTGTATCATATTGTTTCCTTAAAGTTTAGTTTCCTCCTCTCTAAAATGCAGATATAATACCTATAATACCACTTTTTTCTATTTTTAGAGTTAGAATTGGTGTACATCAAGAATCTGTCATAGTGCTTGGCACTTCATGGCACTAAATGAACCTAGCCATTACTCCTCCTTTGTTTTGCTGCTCTCTTCCCACCTCCTCCTCCTCCCTCCCTCCCTCCCTCCTTCCTCCTCCTACTCCTACTCCTGTCTCTTCCCTTCCCTCCCTTCTTCCCTTCCCTCCCTTCCTTCTCTTTCCCTTCCCTCCTTCCTTATTAAATTTGATTTTTGGTGTCTTTTGCTATGCATTATTTTAAATATTCCTTTAGTAAAATATAGCAATATTTGCCTTTATAGCTTCTGGGTTACAACATGCTTAGTAAGTTTACAACCATAAGCTTTTAAAACTTTTCCTCCAATTGTGAAACTCTGTGTATTTTAAGTCCACCATGAATTGTTATGCAAATGGTTGGGCAAATGTTTGTTGCAAAGTCAGGGTATATATTTTTTGTTATATAAATATGTAGCCAATTATCATACAATCATTAATTTAATATCATCTTTATCATATACTACTTTACTCTTTATACATGCTTTTCTGTCTAGACCTAATCTGTTCCATTAATGCAATTTCCTATTCTTAAACCAAACGCACACATTTTTAATTACTGTAACTTTGCTGCATTATGACATTTGGTCAGGCATGTTTACTTTGCCTAACTCAAAGTACTTATTTTTTAAAATGTTCTTGGATATTCTCATGTATTTTATTTTACATAGGAAGTTTAAAATTTTTACTTCTTCTCTATTAATTTTCTTAACTTCCAGAATTGTTCTCACTTTCTAGAATTCCAATTAGATAAATGTTGGATTTTCTCTCTTGTCAATTTTATGTAACCTTTATATTGTGTTTTTCTTCTCTTTATACTTTGTGCTTTACATTTGCGTTATTGCCTTAATTATATTTTTTATAGCATATATTCAACTTTCTAGGGTTGTTCATAGTATTAAATGAGCTAACATTTGTGAAATACCTTATGTGTAGTGAGAGCAATATAAGTATTAATACTTATTATTGAATATATATAAAATCATATCAGTATTATTAATAACAGGTAGAAATTAGACAAGCAGATGGGGATTCCCCAAACTGTATCCTGACTGTAAAAAGCTTTACTCTGGAGGTGAAGTGGTTTTGTCTATTTCTTCACTGGAATTAGTTGTTTTTAAAATTTTTTTCTTATGTGCAAATTCTTTCTTTATATCCAATAAAATGGTCTCAATTATTTTGACTACGTTCTGTGTTAGTGTTTGTCCTCATCAACCAATCTCCCTAGAAGAGGTCTCCCTAGGAAAGTATTACACTTTACAATTCTTGGGGCTTTATTATCATGAAGGCAAACATTTAAGTACTTGCTCCAAATATTCACAGGGCAAATCTGCCTAGCTATTTCACATGCAGTCATTTATCTGATTATCATAATGATAACTCCTAAACTTTGAGGAGGTAATAAACTTCATGTCACTTCAAAGCTATTAAGATATACTATTAACATTATGATATTTCATATATACCTTCACCCACTCCATATCTTTGTTTTGTTACTATTATTACATGTTGAAAGGGTTTTAAATAACATTTATTGATACATACAGCAAAATACACAAATGTTGGATTTTTTTTTTTTACAATCCAGTGGTTTTTAGTATATTCAGTTTTGTGCAGCCATTGCCAACAATCTGATTTTAGAATATCTTCATACCCCCGCAAATACCCCTTAATCAGTAGAAGTCAGTTCTCATTTTCCCCCAAACTCTCTCTTCCCCAGATATGGGCAACAACCAATATAATATCTGTTTCTATTGTTAAAAGATAAAGTGAGGTATATTAAAACTTTCAGAGTTTATTTGAGCATACATCAATTAGAATTAGACATCACCAAAACAAAAGTTGTTAGGGGCACTCCATAAACAGGAGCTAAGAGATGCTTTTAGAGAGAAGATGCAGAAGCAAAGCAAGGAAATTATTTTATCACTATAGTTTAAACAGTTGCTTTATTTGGAAAGCCAAATTGGCTGTTTGTGATTGGTTCTTCTTAAGTTTATTTTCTTGGATTCCAGCTCATTGACTCTGGTTTAGGGTTTGGTTTGCTTAATGTAGGATATCAAGGCATTAGAGTCACCCCCTGTCTAATGGCCTCCTTGTTTGATTGCTTTAACTCTATGGATTTGCCTATTTTAGACATATATAAATAGAATCATTAATCTGTGGTATTTTGGACTGGATTTTTTCACCTAACATAATGTTTCTGGTCCATCCATGTTATAGTATGTATTAGAATTTCATTCCTTTTATTGCTGAATAATATTCTATTACAAAAAAACCTGCACATTTTGTTTATCTGTTCATTAGTTGGTAGACATTTTGATTGTTAGCAGTTCTGTAAATTATGAATTGATTGTGGCATGTACATGTTTCCATTTCTATTGAGTGTATACCTAGGAGTGGAATTGCTTGGACATATGGTAGCTCTAACATTTTTGACAAAAAGTCAAACTGTTTTCCAAAGTAGCTATACCATTTTATATTCCTACCAGTAGTGTATAAAGGTTCTAGTTTCTCCACATCCTTACCAACATTTGTCCTTATCTGTCCTTTTGTTTATAGCCATCGAAGTGGATATAAAGTGGCATCTCATTACTGTGTTGATTTGCATTTTACTGATAACTAAGAACATTGATCATCTTTTCATGTGCTTAATTCACCCTTTGCTTATCTTCTTTGGAAAAATGTCTATTTAAATACTTTGCCCATTAAAAATGAGTCTTTGCCTTTTTATTTATTGAATAATAAGATTTATTTATATTTTTTCTGGAGACTAGACACTCAGATTCATGATTTGCAAGTATTTTCTCCAATTACGTGGGTAGTTTTTATTTGTTCTTGTTCAGATAGGGGTTCTTCTCTGTCCAAAAGTCTTTAATTTTAATGAAATCCAATTTTTCTTTTTTTTTGGTTACTTGTTTTTTGGTGTCATATCTAATAAATCATTGATAAATCCAATTTTACAAAGATTTACTCATATGATTTCTTATAAGAGAGTAGTGTTCCCACTGTTACATTTAGGCCTGAGATCAATTTTAAGTTAATGTTTTATGTGTGATAAGAGGTAGGGGTCCATCCCAATCTCCCAATTCATTACACCACCACCACCACCACTTTTCCCCCTTGGTGTCCATACGTTTGGGATTGACATATATACACTAATATGTATAAAATGGATAACTAATAAGAACCTGCTGTTATATAAAAAAATAAATTCAAAAAAAAGAAGTAGGTGTCCAACTAATGTCTTTTGCATATAAATATCCAGGTGTCCCAGCACAATATTTTGAAATACTCTTCTTTTTCCCTTCATTAGTCTTAGCATCTTTGTCAGAATCAATTAATCATACATATAAGGAATTTATTTCTAGACTGTTAATTGTATTTTATTATCTGTCTTCATGCCAGTACAACACTGTACTGATTAGTGTAGTGTAACTTTGTAGTAGTTTTGAAATTGGGAATCATGAGTTGTTGAACTTTGCTCTTCTTTTTTGAAGTTGTTTTGGCTCTTCTCAGTCCCTGAAATTTTTATGGAAATATTAGGAAGAGTTTTTCAAATTTTGCAAAAAAAAGAAAACTGAGATTTTTATAAAAGTACTTTGAATCTGTAGACCAATTAGAAAAGCATTGCCATCGTAACAATATAAAGTCATACTGTTTATGCACATGGGATATTTTGATTTTCTTTAATGGTTTTCAGTAACGTCTTATGGATTTGTGTATCAGTAATTTATTCCCAGGTATTTTATTGTTTGTTATGCTATTGTAAATAGGTTTGTTTTCTTAATTTTATTTTTTAAATTATTCATTGCTAGGGTATAGAAATACAACTGAATGTTTCATATTGACCTCATGTATTATAACCTTGCTGAAATTGTTTGTTATTCCTAATAGTTTTATTGTGGATTTCTTCAGATTTTTTGTATATAAGATTACATCATTTACAAATAGAGATAGTTTTGCTTATTTTGTTCAAAACTTTATTTTTCTTGTCTAATTTTTCTGGCTAGAACCTCCAGTACAACACTGAATAGAAGTCACAGAGTGAACATCCTTGTCTTGTTCCTAAGGTAGGGAAAAAGCACTCAATTCTTAAATTTTCATGTCTACAATTTTAGCTGGCAGTTTTAATTAGATGGAGTTTATTAAGCTGAGGAAGTTTGTATCTATTCTTAATTTGTTGAGTTTTTTTTAATAAAAAAGTATTGGATTTGTCAAATATTTTTGTGTCTATTGAGATTGCCATATAATTTTATCTTTTATTCTACTAATATGTTGCATTACATTGATTGATTTTCAAATGTAAAACCAACCTTGCATTCCTGGAGTAAATTCTACTTGGTAGTCAAATGTAATCTTTTTTTTTTTTTTTTTTCAGTCCTGTATTGGGTTTGCTAGAATCTTGTTGAAGAATTTTGCTTCTATAGTCAAGGGGTATTGGTCTGTAGTTTTCTTCTTCTGAATGTTTTTGTCTTGTTTTGGTGGCAATTGTAGATTGAGCTATAAAATATTCCCTAGTTTTCTATTTTAAGGTCGGGTTTCTTAAGAATTGGTATTAGTCCTACTTAAAAGTTTGTTAGAATTCACCATTGAAGCCGTTTGGGCCTGGGCTTTTCTTTGTGGTATTTTTTTCTTATTACAAGTAGGATGTCCTGTTATAGGTCTATTTAGATTGTCTATTTATTCAGTCAGTTTTGCTAGTTTGTGTCTTTATAGAAATTTGTTCATTTCACCTGTTGTCTCATTTTTAGCATACAGTACTCCCTTATAATCTTTTCATGTCTGTAAAGTTATTTTTCTTTATTGTAATCCTGTTTGTAATACTTTTTCTCTTTTTTTCCTGTGATCTAGTTATAGGTTTATCAATTTTCAAATATTTTCTGAAAACCAACTTTTTGTTTTGTTACTTTTTTCCGGTAGTTTTCATTTCCCCTTTTAATTTATTTATAGTATATTATAATTGTTTCCTTTATCTGTCCTTGTTTTGTATTACATTTATCTTTTTTAATTCCCTAAACTGGTAAGTTAGATTATTGATTTGAGATCTTTCTTCTGATTAAATATAGGTGTTTCTAAATTTTTTTCTGAGCACTACTTTAGAAGCCTCACAATAGATTCAGCATGTTGTGTTTTGTTTTCACTCATCTTAAAGTATTTTCTAATATCCCTTTGATCCCTTCATTGTTCCATTGGTTATCTAGGAATGTTTTCTTTAATTTCTAGATATTTGTAAGTTTTCCTAATTTCAGTTATTGGATTCTAATTCGAATTTCATTGCAGTAAGAGAACATACTTTGTATTACTTTAGTCTTTTAAATTATATTGTGTCTTGTTTTATGGCCTAGGATAAAGTTTATCCTGGAGAATGTAACATATGCACTTGAGAAGAATATGCATTATGCTGTTGCTGTTTGTAGCATTGTAAGGTTGATAGTATTAGTAGATTTATAATGCTATTAAAGGGAAGTATAGTTGATTTATAATGTTTAATGTGTACAGCAAAGTAATTCAGTTATACACATGCATATATTTCTCTGTGCTATAGAGTAGGTAATTTTTGTTTATCTATTTTTTGGGTTGTTTTGGGGTTTTTTTTGTTTTTTTGTTTTTGTTTTTGTTCTTAATTTAACTTAATTTATTTTTTTATACAGCAGGTTCTTATTAGTCATCCATTTTATACACATCAGTGTATACATGTCAATCCCAATCTCCCAATTCATCACACTACCACCCCCACCACCAGCCGCTTTCCCCCCTTAGTGTCCATACATTTGTTCTCTACATCTGTGTCTCAATTTCTGTCCTGCAAACCGGTTCATCTGTACCATTTTTCTAGGTTCCACATATATGCATTAATATATGACATTTGTTTTTCTCTTTCTGACTCACTTCACTCTGTATGACAGTCTCTAGATCCATCCACGTCTCAACAAATGACCCAATTTCATTCCTTTTTATGGCTGAGTAATATTCCATTGTATATATATACCACATCTTCTTTATCCATTCATCTGTCAGTGGACATTTATGTTGCTTCCATGACCTGGCTATTGTAAATAGTACTGCAATGAACATTGGGGTGCATGTGTCTTTTTGAATTATGGTTTTCTTTAGGTATATGCCCAGTAGTGGGATTGCTGGGTCATATGGTAATTCTACTTTTAGTTTTTTAAGGAACCTCCATACTGTTCTCCATAGTGGCTGTATCAATTTACATTCCCACAAACAGTGCAAGAGGGTTCCCTTTTCTCCACACCCTCTCCAGCATTTGTTGCTTGTAGATTTTCTGATGATGCCCATTCTAACTGGTGTGAGGTGATACTTCATTGTAATTTTGATTTACATTTCTCTAATAATTAGTGATGTTGACAAGCTTTTCATGTGCTTCTTGGCCATCTGTATGTCTTCTTTGAAAAAATGTCTATTTAGGTCTTCTGCCCATTTTTGGATTGGGTTGTTTGTTTCTTTAATTTCGAGCTGCATGAGCTGTTTATATATTTTGGAGATTAATCCTTTGTCCGTGGATTCATTTGCAAATATTTTCTCCCATATTCAGGGTTGCCTTTCATCTTGTTTATGGTTTCCTTTGCTGTGCAAAAGTTTGAAGTTTCATTAGGTCCCATTTGTTTATTTTTGCTTTTATTTCCATTACTCTAGGAGGTGGATTAAAATATATCTTGCTGTGATTTATGTCAAAGTGTGTTCTTCCTATGTTTTCCTCTAAGAGTTTTATAGTGTCTGGTCTTATATTTAGGTCTCTAGTCCATTTTGAGTTTATTTTTGTGTATGGTGTTAGGGAGTGTTCTAATTTCATTCTTTTACATGTTGCTGTCCAGTTTTCCCAGCACCAATTATTGAAGAGACTGTCTTTTCTCCATTGTATATCCTTGCCTCCCTTTTCATACATTAGTCGACCATACGTGAGTGGGTTGATCTCTGTACTTTCTATCTTGTTGCATTGATCTATGTTTCTATTTTTGTGCAGTACCATATTGTCTTGATTACTGTAGCATTGTAGTATAGTCTGAAGTCAGGGAGTCTGATTCCTCCAGCTCCGTTTTTTTCCCCTCAAGACTCATTTGGCTATTCAGGGTCTTTTGTGTCTCCATACAAATTTTAAGGGTTTTTGCTCTAGTTCTGTAAAAAATGCCATTGGTAATTTGATAGGGATTACATTGAATCTGTAGATTGCTTTGGGTAGTATAGTCATTTTCACAATATTGATTCTTCCAGTCCAAGAACATGATATATCTCTCCATCTGTTGGTATCATCTTTAGTTTCTTTCATCAGTGTCTTATAGTTTTCTGCATACAGGTATTTTGTCTCCCTAGGTAGGTTTATTCCTAGGTATTTTATTCTTTTTGTTGCAATGGTAAATGGGAGTGATTCCTTAATTTCTCTTTCAGATTTTTCCTCATTAGTGTATAGGAATGCAAGAGATTTCTGTGCATTAATTTTGTATCCTGCAACTTTACCAAATTCATTGATTAGCTCTAGTAGTGTTCTGGTGGCACCTTTAGGATTCTCTATGTATAGCATCATGTCATCTGCAAACAGTGACAGTTTTAATTCTTCTTTTCCTATTTGCATTCCTTTTATCTCTTTTTCTTCTCTGATTGCCATGGTAGGACTTCCAAAACTTTGTCGAATAATAGTGGCGAGAGTGGACATCCTTGTCTTCTTCCTGATCTTAGAGGAAGTGCTTTCAGTTTTTCACCATTGAGAATGATGTTTGCTGTGAGTTTGTCGTATATGGCCTTTATTATGTTGAGGTAGTTTCTCTCTATGCCCACTTTCTGTAGAGTTTTTATCATAAATTGGTGTTGAATTTTCTCAAAAGATTTTTCTGCATCTATTGAGATGATCATATGGTTTTTATTTTTCAATTTGTTAATATGGTGTATCACATTGATTGATTTGCGTATATTGAAGAATCCTTGAATCCCTGGGATAAATCCCACTTGGTCATGGGGTATGATCCTCTTAATGTGTTGTTCTATTCTGTTTGCTAGTACTTTGTTGAGGATATTTGCATCTATATTCATCAGTGATATTGGTCTGTAATTTTCTTTTTTTTGTAGTATCTTTGTCTGGTTTTGGCATCAGGGTGATGGTGGCCTCATAGAATGAGCTTGGGAGGGTTCTTTCCTCTGCAATTTTTTGGAAGAGTTTGAGAAGGATGGGTGTTAGCTCTTATCTGAATGTTTGATGGAATTCACCTGTGAAGCCATCTGGTCCTGGACGTCTGTTTGTTGGAAGATTTTTAATCACAGTTTCAATTTCATTACTTGAGATTGGTGTGTTCATATTTTCTATTTCTTCCTGGTTCAGTCTTGGGAGGTTATACCTTTCTAAAAATGTGTCCATTTCTTCCACGTTGTCCATTTTATTGGCATAGAGTTGCTTGCAGTAGTCTCTTAGGATGCTCTGTATTTCTGGGGTGTCTGTTGTAACTTCTCCTTTTTCATTTCTAATTTTATTGATTTGAGTCCTCTCCCTCTTTTTCTTGATGAGTCTGGATAATGGTTTATCAATTTTGTTTATCTTCTCAAAGAACCAGCTTTTAGTTTCATTGATCTTCGCTATTGTTTTCTTTGTTTCTATTTCATTTGTTTCTGCTCTGATCTTGATGATTTCTTTCCTTCTGCTAACTTTGGGTTTTGTTTGTTCTTCTTTCTCTAGTTTGTTTAGGTGTAAGGTAGATTGTTTATTTGAGATTTTTCTTGTTTCTTGAGGTAGGCTTGTATAGCTATAAACTTCCCTCTTAGAACTGCTTTTGCTGCATCTCATAGGTTTTGGATCATCGTGTTTTCATTGTCATTTGTCTCTAGGTATTTTTTGATTTCCTCTTTGATTTCTTCAGTGATCTCTTGGTTATTTAGTAACGTATTGTTTAGCCTCCATGTTTTCGTGTTTTTTACGTTTTTTTCCCTGTAATTGATTTCTAATCTCATAGTGTTGTGGTCAAAAAAGATGCTTGACACGATTTCAATTCTCCTAAATTTACTGAGGCTTGATTTGTGACCCAAGATGTGATCTATCCTGGAGAATGTTCCGTGCGAACTTGAGAAGAAAGTGTAATCTGCTATTTTTGGATGGAATGTCCTATAAATATCAATTAAATTTATTTGGTTTATTGTGTCATTTAAAGCTTGTGTGTCCTTATTAATTTTCTCTTTGGATGATATGTCCATTGGTGTAAGTGAGGTGTTAAAGTCCCCCACTATTATTGTGTTACTGTCGATTTCCTCCTTTATAGGTGTTAGCAGTAGCCTTATGTATTGAGGTGCTCCTATGTTGGGTGCATATATATTTATAATTGTTATATCTTTGTCTTGGATTGATCACTTGATTGTTATGTAGTGTCCTTCCTTGTCTCTTGTAACATTCTTTATTTTAAAGTCTATTTTATCCGATATGAGTATTGCTACTCCAGCTTTCTTTTGATTTCCATTTGCATGCAATATCGTTTTCCATCCCCTCATTTTCAGTCTGTATGTGTCCCTAGGTCTGAAGTGGCTCTTGTAGACAGCATATTTATGGGTCTTGTGTTTGTATCCATTCAGCAAGCCTGGGTCTTTTGGTTGGAGCATTTAATCCATTCACGTTTAAGGTAATTATGGATATGTATGTTCCTATTACCATTTTCTTAATCGTTTTGGGTTTGTTTTTGTAGGTCCTTTTCTTCTCTGGTGTTTCCCGCTTAGAGAAGTTCCTTTAGCTTTTTTTGTAGAGCTGGTTTGGTGGTGCTGAATTCTCTTAGCTTTTGCTTTTCTGTAAAGCTTTTGATTTCTCCATCAAATCTGAATGAGATCGTTGCCAGGTAGAGTAATCTTGGTTGTAGGTTCTTCCCTTTCATCACTTTAAGCATATCATGCCACTACCTTCTGACTTGTAGAGTTTCTGCTGAGAAATCAGCTGTTAAACTTATGGGAGTTTCCTTTTATGTTATCTGTCGTTTTTCCCTTGCTGCTTTCAATAATTTTTGTCTTTAATTTTTGCCAATTTGATTACTATGTGTCTCGGCATGTTTCTCATTGGGTTTATCCTGTATGGTACTCTCTGTGCCTCCTGGACTTGGGTGGCTATTTCCTTTCCCATGTTTGGGAAGTTTTTGACTATAATCTCTTCAAATATTTTTTTGTGTGTCCTTTCTCTCTCTTCTCCTTCTGGGACCCCTATAATGCGAATGTTGTTGCATTTAATGTTGTCCCAGAGGTCTCTTAGGCTGTCTTCATTTCTTTTCATTCTTTTTTCTTTATTCTCTTCTGTAGCAGTGAATTCCACCATTCTGTCTTCCAGGTCACTTATCCATTCTTTTGCCTCAGGTATTCTGCTATTGCTTCCTTCTAGTGTATTTTTCATTTCAATTATTGTATTGTTCATCTCTGTTTGTTTGTTCTTTAATTCTTCTAGGTCTTTGTTAAACATTTCTTGCATCTTCTCGATCTTTGCCTCCATTCTTTTACCGAGGTGCTGGATCATCTTCACTATCACTATTCTGAATTCTTTTTCTGCAAGGTTGCCTATCTCCACTTCATTTAGTTGTTTTTCTGGGGTTTTATCTAGTTCCTTCACCTGGTACATAGACTTCTGCCTTTTCATCTTGTCTATCTTTCGATGAATGTGGTTTTTGTTCCACAGGCTGTAGGATTGTAGTTCTTCTTGCTTCTGCTGTCTGCCCTCTGGTGGATGAAGCTGTCTAAGTGGCTTGTGCAAGTTTCCTGATGCAAGGGACTGGTGGTGGGTATAGCTGGCTGTTGCTCCGGTCGGCAGAGCTCAGTAAAGCTTTAATCCGCTTTCCTGCTGATGGGTGAGGCTGGGTCCCCTCGTTGTTGGTGTTTGGCCTGAGGTGACCCAACACTGGAGCCTACCTGGGCTCTTTGGTGGGGCTAATGGCACACGCCGGGAGGGCTCACGCCAAGGAGCACCTCCCAGAACCTCTGCCGCCAGTATCTCCATCCCCAGGCTGAGACAGAGCCACCCCCCACCTCTGCAGGAGACACCCCAACACCAGCAGGTAGGTCCGGTTCTGTCTCCATGGGGTGACTGCTCCTTCCCCTGCATCCCAATGTGCACACCACTTTGTGTGTGCCCTCCAAGAGTGGAGTCTCTGTTTCCTCCAGTCCTGTCCAAGTCCTGCAATCAAATCCTGCTAGCCCTCAAAGTCTGATTCTCTAGGCATTCCTCCTCCCATTGTCAGATCCCCAGGTTCGGAAGCCTGACATGGGGCCCAGAACCTTTACTCCAGTGAGTGGACTTCTGTGGTATAAGTGTTCTCCAGTTTGTGGGTCACCCACCAAGCAGTTATGGGATTTGATTTTATTGTGATTGTACCCCTCCTACCATCTCATTGTGGCTTCTCCTTTGTCTTTGGATGTGGGGTATCTTTTTTGGTGAGTTCCAGTGTCTTTCTGTCCATGATTGTTCAGCAGTTAGTTGTGATTCCAGTGTTCTTGTAAGAGGGAGTGAGAGCACATATTTCTACTCCGCCATCTTGAACCAATCTCTAAAACAGTTTTTTAGTCTTGTTTATCTATTTTTTATATAGTATTGTGGATATGTTAATCCCATAATCATAATTTATCCCTCTCCCCCTTTCCCCTCTGGTAACCATAAGTTTGTTTTCTATGTCTGTGAGTCAGTTTTGTTAATAAGTTCATTTGCATCTCTTTTTTAGATTCCATATAAGTAATATATGATATTTGTCTTTCTCTGTCTGACTTACTTCACTTAGTACTATAATCTCTAAGTCCATCCAAGTTGCTGCAAATGGCATTACTACATTCATATATATATATATATATATATATATATATATATATACACCACATCTTCTTTTTCTATTCATCTGTTCATGAATATTTAGTTTTCCTTTCATGATTGGCTACTGTAGATAGTGCTGATATGAACATTGTGGTGCATGTATCTTTTCGAGTTAGAGTTTTCATCTTTTCTGGATATATGTCCAGGAGTGGGATTGCTGGAACATATGGTAATTCTATTTTTAGTTTTTTAAGGAAACTCCATACTATTTTCCACAGTGCTGCACCAATTTACAATCCCACCAACAGTGTAGGAGGGTTCCCTTTTCTCCATACCCACTCCAGCATTTGTAGACTTTTTGATGATGGCCATTCTGACTGGTGTGAGGTTATGCCTCATTGCAATTTTGATTTGCATTACTCCAGTAATTAGTGATTTTGAGCATCTTTTCATGTGACTGTTGGCCATCTGTATGTCTTCTCTGGAGAAATGTCTATTTAGGTCTTCTGCCTATTTTTTGATTAGGTTGTTTTTGTTTTTGTTTTTGATATGGAGCTACATGAGATATTTGTATATTTTGGAAATTAATTTCTTGTCAGTCACATTGTTTGCAAATATTTTCTCCCATTCTGTAGGCTGCCTTTTCATTTTGTTTATGGTTTTCTTTGCTGTGCAGAAGCTTTTAGGTTTAATTAGGTTCCATTTGTTTATTTTTGTTTTTATTTCCCTCACTCTGGGAGACGGATTCAAAAATATTGCTGCGATTCATGTCAGAGAGTGTTCTGCCTATATTTTCCTCTAAGACTTTTATAGAATCCAGTATTACATTTAGGACTTTAATCCATTTTGAGTTTATTTTTGTGTATGGTGTTAAAGACTGTTCTAATTTCTTTTTTTCTTTTTTTTTACATGAAGCTTTCCAGTTGTACCAGCACCATTTATTGAAGAGACTGTTTTTCCTCCATTGAATAGTTTTGCTTCCTTTGCTGTTGATTAATTGACCATAGATTTGTGGATTTATTTCTGGGCTTTCTATGCTGTTCCATTGATCTATATTTCTGTTTTTGTGCTAGTACTATACTGTTTTGATTACTGTAGCTTTGTAATACAGTCTGAAGTCAGGGAGTCTGATTCCTCCAGCTCTGTTTTTCTTTCTCAAGATTGATTTGGCTATTTGGTGTCTTTTGTGTTTACATACAAATTAAAAATTTTTCTTATTCTAGTGCTGTTAAAAATGCCACTGATAATTTGATAGAGGTTGCATTGAATCTTTAGATTGCCTTGGGTAGTATGGTCATTTTAACAATATTTATTCTTTCAATCCAACAACACAGTATATCTTTCCATCTATTTGTATCTTCTTCAGTTTCTTTCATCAGTGTCTTATAGTTTTCACAGTGCGGGTCTTTTGCCTCCTTAGGTAGGTTTATTCTTAGGTATTTTATTCTTTTTGATGCAATGGTAAATGGGATTGTTTCCTTAATTTCTCTTTCTGATAGTTCATTGTTAGTGTATAGAGATGCAACAGATTTCTGTATATTAATTTTGTATCCTACAACTTTACCAAATTCATTGATGAGCTCTAGTAGTTTTCTGGTAGCATCTTTAGGATTTTCTATGTATAGTATCATGTCATCTGCAAACAGTGACACTTTTAATTCTTACTTCCCAATTTGGATTCCTTTTACATCTTTTTCTTAGCTTATTGCTCTGGCAAGGACTTCCAAACTGTGTTGAATAGAAGTGGCAGGAGTTGTCATCCTTCTCTTGTTCCTGTTCTTGAAAGGAATGCTTTCAGCTTTTGACCACTGCGTGTGATGTTAGCTGTGGGTTTGTCATATATAGCCTTTATTATGTTGAGGTATGTTCCCTCTGTGCCCACTTTCTGGAGAGGTTATTTTTTAATCATAAATGGATGTTGAATTTTATCAAAAGATTTTCTGCATTTATTGAGATGATCATATGGTTTTTTATTCTTCAATTTGTTAATGTGGTATATCACATTGATTAATTTGCAGATATTGAAAAATCCTTGCATCCTTAAGATAAATCCCACTTGATCATGGTGTATGATCCTTTTAATGTACTATTGGAGTCAGTTTGCTAGTATTTTGTGGAGGATTTTTACATCTATGTTCATCAGTGATATTGGCCTGTAATTTTTTTTTGTGGTATCTTTGTCTGGTTTTGGTGTCTTGGTGATGGTGACCTCATAGAATGAGTTTGGAAGTGCTCCTTCCTCTGCAATTTTTTGTAATAATTTCAGAAGGATATGTGTTATCTCTTCTCTCAATGTTTGGTAGAATTCACTTGTGAAGCCATCTGGTCCTTGACTCTTGTTTGTTGGGAGTTTTAAAATTACTGATTCAATTTCAGTACTGGTAATTGGTCTGCTCATATTTCCAATTCCTCCTGTTTCAGTCTTGGGAGATTGTATCTTTCTAAAATCTTGTCCATGTCTTCTAAGTTGTCCATTTTTTTGGCAAATAGTTGCTCTTATGATCCTTTGTATTTCTGAGGTGTCATTTGTAACTTTTCCTTTTCTTTTCTGATTTCAATGATTTGGGCCCTCTCCCTTTTTTTCTTGACAAGTCTGGCTAAAGTTTAACATTTTGTTTTTCTTTTCAAAGAACAAGATTTTAGTGTCATTTATGTCTTCTATTATTTTCTTAGTCTCTATTTTGTTTATTTCTGTTTGATTTTTATGATTTTTAAGGCAGCAAAACTCTCCTGTATGCTATTATAATGGTGTATACATGTCCTTACACGTTTGTTAAAACCCACAGAGTGTACGACACCAAGAGTGAAACTTAATGTAAACTATGGACTTTGGGTTACAATGATGTGTCAATGTAGGTTCATCAATTGTAACAAAATATCACTCTGGTGCAGGATGTTGACAGTGGAGGAGTTTGTACATGTATGGAAATGGGGATATATGGGAACTCTCTGTACGTTATAATAAATATGCTGTGTACCTAAAAGTGATCTAAAAAATAAATTAAAACAATGGGGCTAGGGCAGGGGCTGGTTATAGCTATATAAGGTAGTATTTGGGAGCTTCAAAGTGATAATACAGTGACACATCTTGATTGTGGTGGTGGTTTCATAAAGCTACAGCTGAGATAAAATTTCATAGAACAATATATGCACAAACAAATTAGTGTATATACAACAATAAATCTGAAGAATCTCACTGGATAATATAAAAGTACATTTATAATATTTTTTACATTTACCTATGTACTCAACTCCACCATTCTTTCTTTAATCATGCACATTCAAGTTCCTGTCTAATATACTTTAGTTTCAGTCATTTCATGTTGATTAACAGATATTGAACTATCCTTGCATTCCTGGAATAAATCTCCCTTGATTACAGTATATGATATTTTTAATGTGTTGTTGAATTTGGTTTGCTAATATATTGTTGAGGATTTTTTCATCTATGTTTTTCAGGGATACAGACCTCTAATTTGTGTGTGTGTGTGTATTCCTTGTCTGGTTTTAGTATCAGTGTAATGTTGACCCCATAAAATAAGTTTGGAAGTGTTTCCTCTTCTATTTTTTGGAAGTGTTTGAGAACAATTGTTATTAATTCTCTTTTGAATGTTTGATAGAACTCCCCAGGGAAGCCATCTGGTCCTGGACTCTTGTTCTTTGGGAGATTTTTGATTAGTGATCCAATCTTCTTACTACTAATAAATCTGTTCAGATTTTCTAACTCTTTATGATTCAGTCTTTGTGCTTGTATATTTCTATGAATTTATCCATTTCTTCTAGGTTATCAAGTTTGTTGGCATATAATTGTTCATACTAATCTCTATGATCCTTTGTATGTTCTTCATTTTAAAGAATAGTTTGTTGCATATAGAATTTGTGTTGACTTTTTTTTTCTTTCAGCTTTTTGATTAGATAATCTAACTTCTTTCTGGTATCCTTAATTGCTGATCTTATTGAGGATTTCTTGTACATGATGAGTTATTTTTCTCCAGATGCTATCAAGAGTTTCTCTTTTTCTTTGGTCTCTGACAATTTGACTAAAACGTGTCTAGGGCTAGATTTCCTTGAATCTAACCTACTGAGAGCTTGTTGAGCCTTTTGGATCTGGATAATTAAGTTTTTCATCAAATTTGGAAAGTTTTGGTCCACTGATTCTTCAAATATTCTTTGTGCCCCTCTCTCTGTCTCCTGTCCTTCTGGGACTCCCATTTTGTGTATGTTGTTATTTGATGACATCTATTTTAGGCTAAAAAATGGTCCCCCCAATTTGACCATGTCAAATCCTTGGAACCAGTGAATGTTACCTTATTTGGAAAAAATTGTCTTTGCAGATGAAATTAAGTGAAAGATCTTAGAGATGAGATCATCCTGAATTATCCAGGGGGACCATATATCAAATTACAATTGTTCTTTAAGAGATACAGGAGTAGAACACATAGAAGAAGGAGACAAGCGACTTCCCTGGCAGTCCTGTGGTTAAGACTTCACCTGCCAATGCAGTGGGTGTGGGTTCGATCCCTGGTCGGGGAGCTAAGATCCCACATGCCTAATGACCAAAAAACCAAAACATAAAACAGAAGAAATATTGTAACAAATTCAATAAAGATTTTAATAAATGGTCCACATCAAAAATATCTTTTTTTAAAAAAAGAGGAGGATGCAATATGCTCATAGGCATATGTATCAGAGCAGTGTAGCTCAAAGGATTCCAACAGACACCAGAAGCTTTAAGAGGCAAACAATGGATTCTCTCTCAAAATGTGAAGGGAATATAGCCTTGACAATACCTTGATTTGGACTTTGGCTTCCAGATATGTGAGGAATAATTTTCCATTATTTTAAGCCATCAAGTTTGTCGTGTTTTGTATGGAAGCTTAAGAAAACTAATACCGTGTCCCACATGTCTCTGAGGCACTGTTTATTTTTATTCATCCCTAATTCTCCTACTGGATAATATCAATCAATCACCCATCTCCAAGTTAGCTAACTCTTTGTTCTTCTCCCTCAAATTTGCTACTGAACCATCTATTCAATGTTTTTTTAATTTCTGTATTGTACTTTTTAAACTCCTGAAAATTTTTAATTGATATAAAATTTTTTCTATCTCTTTATTGATATTCTCTGTTTGATGGGTTACCATTGCCATATTTTTAAAAATTCTTTAGATATGTTTCTTCTTTGTTCTGTGAATATATTTACAATACTCATTTAAAATCCTATCCAGTAAATTCAACATCTGGGCCCACTAGATACAGTTTCTATTGAATTCCTTCTTTCTAGTATATGGGCCATTTTTGTTTCTTTCCATGTCTCATAATTTTTGTTGAATATCAGTGATTTTAAATAATGTAATGTGGTGCCCTGAAATCAGATTTCCCTCTCCCCAGGGTATTTTCATGTTGTTGACATTGCTGAAAATTTGTATAGTGATGCTCCTGGATTACTTTTGTAAGTCTATATTATATGTTATGGGCGAGCATGGAAGTCTATGCTCAGTTAGCTTAGTGGTCAACTAATAGATAGTTTTTGTTAAATTTCTTGAACCAGTGAGACTCCCAACTTTTGCTGAGGATTTCTGTATGTGTGCTGTGGTAAGTGTTAGAGAATCTGGCAGGAACTTTACAACTTTGCCTTAGGTTTCTCTTTCTATGTATGCAGAGACTCAAGGTTAGTCAGAAACTAGAGGTTAGGACCATCTAAGGACTTTCCTAGGTGTGCACACAGACCTGCTCATGAGCATAAACTTATAGATTCCCAGTAATATGTCTTTCCTTTAAAGCTTCCTAGGGATATCTCATTCTCCAGATTTTCCTTTTAAGATTTTGGCCAGCCTCTTCTCTACATCACATAATATAGCCATCTTAGGCTGTCATAATTTAAAACAATTACCGTTTTTTTTTTAACACATATCCTAGTTATCAAGATTTCCTCATTGAGTAAGCTCTTGAGTAAAGACAAGTGCTGTGGATGTGACTTTTTCCATATTCCAGAAAAGCCAAATGGTGACAATTCTCTGAGCATGTTTTTTAAAGAGACTCCAAACCTATTTTCTCCCACCATTGGCTACTAGCTTACTGACTTTCACAACTAATATTGTTTCAAAGTCACTGGTTTCTAAGGCTATCATGATGTTAGGAAGAGGGGAAGTGTAATAGGACAATTTGAGTGCTTACCAAAATTCAGCCATTCTTCTTGATTAATTATGAAACATTAGATTTTGACAATGTTTTCTGGTGTTTCCAAACTTTCATGGAGGGTAGATACGATATAGAGAGCCTTTTCCTAATATTCTGGAAGTTCCCCCCCAAAAAGCACTTCTGTGCTTTTGGTAATATTTGATTCCAATTTTGCTTTCTAGGTTCTGTTTAGAAGAACGTGATTCCACTTAAGGGCACAATTGTTTTTTTGGTCCTAAGTTTCTTCTTTCAGATTTATCTATTCCCCTGATTTTTATCTTTCTACTTTACAGAAATAATATACAACGTCTTCAATTGATAGTATCTCTATTTTGGCAATTCTTCTTTTGCTTACATACACATACACCACTTTATTTAAACTTATTTTCTCTCATTTCAATGAGGTTATGAGGAATTAAATTACACGTAGTTGTTTGTTCTATCAAATATAAAATGTTAGGTAGACCTAACATTCAGTATTTATATTTAATTTACAAGATCCATATGCACATTATGAATATGCACATATTGATAATGAACATGTTCCTGTAATTTAATAAATACCTAATTGAATGTTGTATTTTGAAAAAAACACTCTTTAGTTTTGAAAGAGTTTTCTTATGGTTCATGGGCACTTTACTCAAGTAAATGATACTCATGTTTAATGTTCTCTAGTTTGAATAGTTTAAATACTGAAAGAACAGTTAATAGACAGATTCTTGATTTAGAAGCACCTTGGTATGCTGTACAAGAAAAAGTCTTGAATCTACATATCATTAATAGAAATGCCAGTGGAAGCTGGGCATTAATTATTCTAGTGAAGTTAATGAGTATTTAAGATACATGAATTCCATTCCTCCAGTGTATTTGTTAAAGTATGTGTAAGCTAAAAGATATGCACTCTCACTTGTTAAAAACAAAATAGTATTATCTAGTTAAGAATAACAGCTACCCAAATAGTTTCTAAGTATGAATATTGATATATTGAGCAGGCAGAAAAATGTATATGAAAAAAATCTACCATCTCTGATGTAAAGTTTCTACCTGAGGAAAAATGTAAATTTTCTTCATGAACTTCAAATGCATTTCAATTGTAATTACATAACATAACCAGTGCTTTTGTGCCTTCCTTTTTTATTCCTTTTACTTCTGAGGTCTATATTTATAAGAAAAAATGGAGGATAAAATGGTTATTGAGATTAGAGCTAACTCCATCATTTTGATCTGTTTTCACAAAATGCAGACAAAGTCTTTTTTTGTTTGTTTCCAGTAGTGCTCAGGCAGTTTGAAATTGTGAAGTTTTGAATTATGCAAGGTTAAGTGGCTCATACTTTACCTATAACCAGAGTGTGAGCTTTACTCATGAGTGTGAGCAATCTTCATTTTTAGGAATCACTTCTCTGGGACAAAAAATCACCAACGTTACTATAAGCTCTTAGTAAAGTATGGTTCTATGTGTTAATAAAGTGTTTCTCTTCATAAACCTTTCTCAAAGAAGCTATCAAGTTGAATTTGGTAAGCTTTCCATTTCATATTTTTCAAGAGTTAAGTATGTCTATTTGAATTTTAATATCCAAGGGAAAGCATCTCACAGGTGAACAAAAAATTGTCACTTTGCATTACTGAGAAAATCCCCACCATCTTTTGGAAGTCCTGCTGGTTAACCACCAGTAGTTATTAATTTAACAGATCAGAAGAGTCCAGACTTACTAAAACATTGTAGTCAACTAATTATCCTGTAGTCTGCAGGAGTAGCACAGTTAAATCCATATCAAATATCCCTAAGAATATTGAATTAGTTACAGATACTCATTTACTCACAACAGTAACTATCTCCTCATCTAGAAGAATAGTGAAATAATTATAAGAAGAAAGCATCCCCTAAGGTTATAGAGAAAACCTAGAAGTTAGCCCAGGTGTACTTTGAGGATAAAGATGAAGACAGGGCACCTGAGATTGTAAAAGGTCTTCCCGACTGGGGTATAAAGTAACATAGCATGCTGGCAAACAAATTTGCTAAACATAACCATTAAGCAATTCAATAAACATTTTCACTTTCTCTCAAACATATGACAGTAGAAACTGTGAAATAAATTGACCCCAATATGCAGTTGAGTGTAAAGCCCCTGGGACAAGTCCAGCCATGTAGGTGGAGACATTTATGCCTGGCAATAGCTGGCCTAGAACATACTTTTCTAAGAAAGAAGAATTCAGTATAAATTAGAAAAGAGAGGGGGAAAAAATTTCAAGAAAGAGAAAAGCACGTCTATCAGTCTCATATTTAATTGTTTTTCTTTCTACAAGTATTCATTTTTTAAAGATTTTTAACAAGAAGAAGTTTTTAAAATACAATAATAACAAATGTACACTGTGGATTTCAGTCTAAAGACTTTCTGACTACAGCACCTCACAAGATGCTTAAATTTTAAGACAGGGAAGCTTCTTTTTGTTGATTGACTTTGACATACCAAGATATAGGAGGGTAAATAGAATGTTAAAGTGATTTTTCTATCCCTTTCTCTGTATTATCTTCTAATTACTTCATTATCTCTTCAAAAATATTGTATATGCTACTAAATTAATGCCTTGAGAACATTGTTAGTCTACTTCTAGATTTAAAAAATCTTTACCTCTCATTTGTTAACGTGCTTATTTTATGCTTCCTCCTTCCATGGAACTTAAACTCCATGAGTGCCGAGACCTGTCTGTTTTCTTCAGTCTTCTATCTCCAGTGTCCATATTAACACCTGAGACAAATATTGAGCTCAGTAACTTTTAGTAGGTATGTTATTATGACTTCACTTACAAATATACTATTCAAGTATTGGTGTAGAACCAATAAGCTGCATAGTGCTCATACTGGAAAAACAAAGGAAATTCTCCAAATTTGCTATACATTCAAGAAATAACAAAAATATTATGAAAATTAAAGGATTTTATTTTCAAGTTTTATCTGGTTGTCAAAAACATCTATTTAATATTTGTATTCTATAAGTTTTGTCTTCGAGTAATGTGATTATTTTTTTTCTTAATAAAATGGCATGTTATCAAGATGAAGAGGAGATTTAAATATAAACATATGGTTAAATTAGATGTGGCTTAGGGTCACTTCTAACCCTAAGATTTCAAGATGACTTTGAGTCTTAGGAAATGAGACTTCCAGAGGAGCTTGGCCAATCAGTAATTGCTTAGAACTCTACCTTATAATCTATTTTACAAACTGGGACACTTCAAAAGTGAAATGAAGTGTTTTTAATAATTAGACCAGGAAAAGTGGCATAAAGGATACTGTCTAGAGAAAACTAGGATTTTATTTCTCACTATCTAGAGTGGTGGTTTTAGGATATCTCTTTCTGAGACTTGACAGTAATTGACTGAAAAAATGCTCATGAGTCCGAAGGTAAATTTCACATACACACACACAGACACAGAAATGTGGAAAAATATCTTGGGGTTCCACAGTATCTGGAAGGTCTGAGAAAGACACAGTGCTCTTCAGTAGCCAAAACATGGGCTAGTCAGAAATGCAGGGAGGAGGATTACTATCTTACTGATCATTTTACTCCTGGCATCTGTTTCATTAAAAAACCTTTTATTTATCTGCTTTTTGCTAGAGATTTCAGTGTATGAATTTTGGGAAAATTAATCAATCAGTGGAAGTGGACATTATCATCACAGAGCCAAGTTCACAAGTGTACAGAAGGAGTTACCAAATGAAAAACTAACTCCATTCAAAAAACACTGATAACCTAACAAAAAGTTGGAGGAATTAATATAAATTACAAGCTATCCAGACTAAACAGTAGCAAATGATAATGATAACTGCCTTATAAACTTGTGACCAAGGTAGGATTATCCAAATGTTTGGTATTTGTGTCTGGGTTTACTCTTCTAATCCCAAAAGAGTTGGTTTAAATTATGCTTACCAAAGTAGATCTGCTCGTTGTGGTTTGCATCTGTCCATTATTTATACACGACATATTTACTGTAATGCTCTTAAGTCTGACAATTGTTTCTAATTGCAGTTATTTGGCTCACATTCTTTTTGTGAAATATTTGGGAGTGCTTTTTTAGAAAGGAAACAACAGATAAACTCTTCTTTAAGAGTGATTGATAGGAATCATGTGAATAACTTTAAGACCAGAATAAGGAAAGGACATTTCTGAGGATTAAGAACTTGGGCTACTTCCTGGGGATGCTCAATATAAAAAGCTAAATTGCAACTGACTCTCACATGGATTAACCATTTATGAAGAAACTGAAGCTGATAGTATGTTCTCATCATATACTGTTGATGCATCAAAGAGTGAAGAGATTAGCTGAAAGAAGGATCATAGTGATTGATTATGTTTGTATGCATCTGAAAGTGTTCTTAAGTGAATAAAAGGTCTTCCGAACAGTAAGTGTTAAAATGTTTACAGATGTTCTCATGTATAACATTTTACCATTTTCTTATGTTTGCTTTTGCTTTATATATACTTCTGGTTTAAGAGATCCTACATTCAGTATTTAAAATAGCTGTTTTATTATTTTTTATAAAGCTTCTGATTTTGTGAACATAGTGTTTCTATAGAAACAAAAACTCTAAGATTATCTTGGAAAAAAATTTTATGTCAAGAGAAAAATAATAGAAAACAATACAGTGATAAAACATCCAAAAGAGTGTCTGTGGTTGTTACTGGAAAGAGTAGTAAATTCCTTGTTGTTTGTTGTGAAATGATCACTACAGTCAGTTTAGTTCACATTCATCACCATTCATATAGATTGTTTTTCTTGTGTTGAGAACTCTATAGCATTGTATGAGTTCTTTATATATTTTGGTTATTAACCCCTTTTATAGATAAACGATTTGCAAATATTTGCTCCCTTTTGGTAGGTTGTCTTTTATTTCATTGATGGCTTCCTTTGCTGTATAGAATCTTTCCAGTTTATTGGCGTCCTACTAATTTTTGCTTCTGTTGCCTTTGCTTTTAGTGTCAAATCCAAAAAAATCATTGACCAAGACCAATGTCTAAGACCAATGTCAAGGTGTTTACACCTATGTTTTCTTCTAGGAGTTAATTTTTGTGTATGGTTTAAAAGAGTGGTCCAGTTTTATTCTTTTGCATGTGGCTGTCCAGTTTTCCCAGTACTATTTAAGAGACATTTTCCCATTGTATATTCTTGGCTCCTTTGTTGTAAATTAATTTACTATATACATATGGGTTTATTTCTGGGCTCCCTGTTTGTTCCATTTTGGTCTTTGTATCTGTTATTATGCCAATACCATACTGTTTTGATTGCTATAGCTTTATTAATAATTTAATATGTCCTTTATTATGTTGAGGTACACTCCCTCTATACCCACTTTGTTGAGTTTTTATCATAAATGGATGTTGACTTTTGTCATGTGCTTTGTCTGCATCTATTAAGATGACAGGTTTTTTGATCTTAATTTTGTTAATGTCTAGTGATTTTTTGTGTTTGAACAAAAAATGGGTCAGAAATAATAATGGGTCAACCAAATAATAAGTGGCTATACACTATTGACTATAAAAGTAAAAACAATGTTTTAGAAATATGACAATTATTTAGATAATTTTAAACATCAGATTTTAGATGAATTCTAAAATTTATTTCAGACAAATGTTTGGCATTTGTTATTACACATGATAGGCACTAACAAAATTGTTAAGATGGCAAGCAATCCAAAGCAGAGCCAATGAATAAATTCTGACTTAAATAGAAAATAGGTTTTATTTAATCATTAATTTATTACTAATTTAGTTAATAGTTTTAAACTAGGACACACTGACTCATTGCTGTGGTTCCAACATGATATAATACAATGCCCTTAAATTTATGAAGATTATTTGTTAATAGTCAAAGAAAACTTTCTCTTGCTTTGAGATACATTATCTCAAATTGAATTCTATTATTTCCTTGTTTTTCTAATGAAGTCTTCTAGCTGTGTTAATATGAATTCTGAAAAAAAAACAAGTAAGTTTCTCAAGTTTCTTTAATTCCAATAACTGCAGTTATAGAAGGGTGTGATTTTGTTTGTGTGTGAACATTATGGGGAAACATTCAATACAGTATGATTAGAATTTAATCAGGTCAGTGGAGTGTGAGCCATTACACAGGAAGTACATTTCCTGAGGCAATAGAAATCTCATGTAGAAATGTATACTTATTTATTACCTTATTGAGAGTGTTTGGGTTTGCAGTTTACCAAAGTGTAAATAGCCAATGGTTTTTATAAGTTGTGTGTAACTTGATTAGCTGATAAATCATGCTAAAGTGCATAATAAGCCATTTCACCATATATAGTTACCCATTCAAGCCTGCCATCCATTGAGCTGTGCTTAAAAGGACGTGTGCAGGATAGTGTAACTACTTCTTTATTGCAGAGTTTCTTTGTTTATGTATCAGCATACAAAATTTAGTAATTAGGAATGGGTCTCAGTTCATTTAATGTGAATGAGCAAGATCTCAACTCTACTATATTCTATTAGGGTGTAATAGCTCTCTCTCTTGACCTCTACCTAGGAATATGTAAGTATTTTATCCACCACAAGGAAAATGAAAATAGCAGTGCCATCCTTTCTCTTCATGAAAATGTAAAGTACCTTTTACATCAATTTGTATTTATGAATGAAAAAAAATGTGAGATTACTTTTATTTATCAGACTCAAACTATAGTAAATCATTGCATAAATGTGCACTTTTGGGGGTTTGAGCCACAAATTAAAGTCAACAATAATATTTTTACCTTTTCTTTATGAATAGAAACTTCAAACATAAAATAAACATTTCAAATTGCTTTTTCCTTCAACAAGCAGGAGGAGAAACAATTTTCTGAAGTTAATAACATTTCTGCAAAGGCTGTGGGAGAATCATGCAAAGCTAAACTGCATAGCACAGAAGTCTGCTAAACAAAAAACTTTTTGGAACCTCTATTGCATTTTTTTCTTTATTGTTCTATGAGATTTAAAGTACTTTCAAAGAGTAACCATTTTTTAGAAACTGGATGTCTTATACATATAAGAGAAGGAGACATTTAAACCATAATTAATTCACTCTTATATAAATCACAGTCATGAAGGTAAGGAGTTTCTCAGATATGTTTTCTTTGACTCTTCTAGAAATGTATGAAAGCTCTGTTATTTTTTTTTTTAAACATCTTTATTGAAGTATAATTGCCTTACAATGGTGTGTTAGCTTCTGCTTTATAACAAAGTGAATCAGTTATACATATACATATGTTCCCATATCTCTTCCCTCTTGCATCTCCCTCCCTCCCACCCTCCCCATCCCACCCCTCTAGGTGGTCACAAAGCACCGAGCTGATCTCCCTGTGCTCTGCGGCTGCTTCCCACTAGCTATCTATTTTACATTTGGTAGTGTATATATGTCCATGACACTCTCTTACCCTGTCACATCTCACCCCACCCCCTCCCCATATCCTCAAGTCCATTCTCTAGTAGGTCTGTCTCTTTATTCCCGTCTTGCCACTAGGTTCTTCATGGCCATTTTTTTTTTTCCCTTAGATTCCGTATATATGTGTTAGCATACTGTATTTGTTTTTCTCTTTCTGACTTACTTCACTCTGTATGACAGACTCTAACTCCATCCACCTCATTACAAATACCTCCATTTCATTTCTTTTTATGGCTGAGTAATATTCCATTGTATATATGTGCCACATCTTCTTTATCCATTCATCTGTCGATAGACATTTAGGTTGCTTCCATGTCCTGGCTATTGTAAATAGAGCTGCAATGAACATTTTGGTACATGACTCTTTTTGAACTATGGTTTTCTCAGGGTATATGCCCAGTAGTGGGATTGCTGGGTCGTATGGTAGTTCTATTTGTAGATTTTTAAGGAACCTCCATACTGTTCTCCATAGTGGCTGTATCAATTTACATTCCCACCAACAGTGCAAGAGTGTTCCCTTTCCTCCACACCCTCTCCAGCATTTATTGTTTCTAGATTTTTTGATGATGGCCATTCTGACCAGTGTGAGATGATATCTCATTGTAGTTTTGATTTGCATTTCTCTAATGATTAATGATGTTGAGCATTCTTTCATGTGTCTGTTGGCAATCTGTATATCTTCTTTGGAGAAATGTCTATTTAGGTCTTCTGCCCATTTTTGGATTGGGTTGTTCGTTTTTTTGTTATTGAGCTGCATGAGCTGCTTGTAAATCTTGGAGATTAATCCTTTGTCAGTTGCTTCATTTGCAAATATTTTCTCCCATTCTGATGGTTGTCTTTTGGTCTTGTTTATGGTTTTCTTTGCTGTGCAAAAGCTTTTAAGTTTCATTAGGTCCCATTTGTTTATTTGTGTTCTTATTTCCATATCTCTGGGAGCTGGGTCAAAAAGAATCTTGCTGTGATGTATGTCATAGAGTGTTCTGCCTATATTTTCCTCTAAGAGTTTGATAGTGTCTGCCCTTACACTTAGGTCTTTAATCCATTTTGAGTTTATTTTTGTGCATGGTGTCAGGGAGTGTTCTAATTTCATACTTTTACATGTATCTGTCCAATTTTCCCAGCACCACTCATTGAAGAGGCTGTCTTTTCTCCACTGTATATGCTTGCCTCCTTTATCAAAGATAAGGTGACCATATGTGTGTGGGTTTATCTCTGGGCTTTCTATCCTGTTCCATTGATCTATATTTCTGTTTTTGTGCCAGTACCAAACTGTCTTGATTACTGTAGCTTTGTAATATAGTCTGAAGTCAGGGAGCCTGATTCCCCCAGCTCCATTTTTCGTTCTCAAGATTGCTTTGGCTATTCGGGGTCTTTTGTGTTTCCATACAAATTGTGAATTTTTTTGTTCTAGTTCTGTGAAAAATGCCAGTGGTAGTTTGATAGGGATTGCATTGAATCAGTAGATTGCTTTGGGTAGTAGAGTCATTTTCACAATGTTGATTCTTCCAATCCAGGAACATGGTATATCTCTCCATCTATTTGTATCATCTTTAATTTCTTTCATCAGTGTCTTATAATTTTCTGCATACAGGTCTTTTTTCTCCTTAGGTAGGTTTATTCCTAGATATTTTATTCTTTTTGTTGCAATGGTAAATGGGAGTGTTTTCTTAATTTCACTTTCAGATTTTTCGTCATTAGTGTATAGAAATGCAAGAGATTTCTGTGCATTTATTTTGTATCCTGCTACTTTACCAAATTCATTGATGATTAGCTCTAGGAGTTTTCTGGTAGCATCTTTAGGATTCTCTATGTATAGTATCGTGTCACCTGCAAATAATGACAGCTTTACTTCTTCTTTTCCGATGTGAATTCCTTTTATTTCTTTGTCTTCTCTGCTTGCTGTGGCTAACAATTCCAAAACTATGTTGAATAATAGTGGTGAGAGTGGGCAACCTTGTCTTGTTCCTGATCTTAGTGGAAATGGTTTCAGTTTTTCACCATTGAGGACAATGTCGGCTGTGGGTTTGTCATATATGGCCTTTATTATGTTGAGGAAAGTTCCCTCTATGCCTACTTTCTGCAGGGCTTTTATCATAAATGGGTGTTGAGTTTTGTCGCAAGCTTTCTCTGCATCTATTGAGAGGATCATATGGATTTTCTCCTTCAGTTTGTTAATATGGTGTATCACGTTGATTGATTTGCGTATATTGAAGAATCCTTGCATTCCTGGAATAAACCCCACTTGATCATGGTGTATGATCCTTTTAATGTGCTGTTGGATTCTGTTTGCTACTATTTTGTTGAGGATATTTGCATCTATGTTCATCAGTGATATTTGCCTGTAGTTTTCTTTCTTTGTGACATCTTTCTCTGGTTTTGGTATCAGGGTGATGGTGGCCTCGTAGAATGAGTTTGGGAGTGTTCCTCCCTCTGTAATATTTTGGAAGAGTTTGAGAAGGATAGGTGTTAGCTCGTCTCTAAATGTTTGATAGAATTCACATGTGAAGCCATCTGGTCCTGGGCTTTTGTTTGTTGGAAGGTTTTTAATCACAGTTTCCATTTCAGTGCTTGCGATTGGTCTGTTCATAATTTCTATTTCTTCCTGGTTCAGTCTCGGCAGGTTGTGCATTTCTAAGAATCTGTCCATTTCTTCCAGGTTGTCCATTTTATTGGCATAGAGTTGTTTGTAGTAATCTCTCATGATCGTTTGTATTTCTGCAGTGTCAGTGGTTACTTCTCCTTTTTCATTTCTAATTCTATTGATTTGAGTCTTCTCCCTTTTTCTCTTGATGAGTCTGGCTAATGGTTTATCAATTTTGTTTATCTTCTCAAAGAACCAGCTTTTAGTTTCATTGATTTTTGCTATTGTTTCCCTCATTTCTTTTTCATTTATTTCTGACCTCATCTTTATGATTTCTTTCCTTCTGCTAGCTTTGGGGTTTTTTTGTTCTTCTTTCTCTAATTGCTTTAGGTGCAAGGTTAGGTTGTTTATTCGAGATGTTTCCTGTTTCTTGAGGTAGGCTTGTATTGCTATAAATTTCCCTCTTAGCACTGCTTTTGCTGCGTCCCATAGGTTTTGGGTCGTCGTGTCTCCATTGTCATTTGTTTCTAGGTATTTTTTGATTTCCCCTTTGATTTCTTCAGTGATCACTTCGTTATTAAGTAGTGTATTGTGTAGCCTCCATGTGTTTGTATTTTTTTACAGATCTTTTCCTGTAATTGATATCTAGTCTCATAGCGTTGTGGTCGGAAAAGATACTTGATACGATTTCAATTTTCTTAAATTTACCAAGGCTTGATTTGTGACCCAAGATATGATCTATCCTGGAGAATGTTCCATGAGCACTTGAGAAAAATGTGTATTCTGTTGTTTTTGGGTGGAATGTCCTATAAATATCAATTAAGTCCATCTTGTTTAATGTATCATTTAAAGCTTGTGTTTCCTTATTTATTTTCATTTTGGATGATCTGTCCATTGGTGAAAGTGGGGTGTTAAAGTCCCCTACTATGATTGTGTTGCTGTCGATTTCCCCTTTTATGGCTGTTAGTATTTGCCTTATGTATTGAGGTGCTCCTATGTTGGGTGCATAAATATTTACAATTGCTATAGCTTCCTCTTGGATCGATCCCTTGATCATTATATAGTTTCCTTCTTTGTCTCTTGTAATAGTCTTTATTTTAAAGTCTATTTTGTCTGATATGAGAATTGCTACTCCAGCTTTCTTTTGATTTCCATTTGCATGGAATATCTTTTTCCATCCCCTCACTTTCAGTCTGTATGTGTCTCTAGGTCTGAAGTGGGTCTCTTGTAGACAGCATATATACGGGTGTTGTTTTTGTATCCATTCAGCCAGCCTGTGTCTTTTGGTGGGAGCATTTAATCTATTTACATTCAAGGTAATTATCAATATGTATGTTCCTATTCCCATTTTCTTAAATGTTTTGGGTTTGTTATTGTAGGTGTTTTCCTTCTCTTGTGTTGCTTGCCTAGAGAAGTTCCTTTAGCATTTGTTGTAAAGCTGGTTTGGTGGTGCTGAACTCTCTCAGCTTTTGCTTGTCTGTAAAGGTTTTAATTTCTCCATCACATCTGAATGAGATCCTTGCTGGGTAGAGTAATCTTGGCTGTAGGTTTTTCTCCTTCATCACTTTAAGTATATCCTGCCACTCCCTTCTGGCTTGCAGAGTTTCTGCTGAAAGATCAGATGTTAACCTTATGGGGATTCCCTTGTGTGTTATTTGTTGTTTTTCCCTTGCTGCTTTTAATATGTTTTCCTTATATTTAATTTTTGAAAGTTTGATTAATATGTGTCTTGGCGGGTTTCTCCTTGGGTTTTTCCTGTATGGGACTCTCTGTGCTTCCAGGACTTGAATAAATATTTCCTTTCCCATATTAGGAAAGTTTTCAACTATAATCTCTTCCAATATTTTCTCAGTCCCTTTCTTTTTCTCTTCTTCTTCTGGGACCCCTATAATTCGAATGTTGGTGCGTTTCATGTTGTCCCAGAGGTCTCTGAGACTGTCCTCAGTTCTTTTCATTCTTTTTTCTTTATCCTGCTCTGCAGTAGTTATTTCCACCATTTTATCTTCCAGGTCACTTATCCTTTCTTCTGCCTCAGTTATTCTGCTATTGATCCCATCTAGAGTATTTTTAATTTCATTTATTGTGTTTTTCATCGTTGCTTGGTTCCTCTTTAGTTCTTCTACGTCCTTGTTAAATGTTTCTTGCATTTTGTCTATTCTATTTCCAAGATTTTGGATCATCCTTACTATCATTATTCTGAATTCTTTTTCAGGTAGACTACCTATTTCCTCTTCATTTGTTAGGTCTGGTGTGTTTTGACCCTGCTCCTTCATCTGCTGTGTGTTTTTCTGTCTTCTCATTTTGCTTATCTTACTGTGTTTGGGGTCTCCTTTTCACAGGCTGCAGGTTCGTAGTTCCCATTGTTTTTGGTATCTGTCCCCAGTGGCTAAGGTTGTTTCAGTGGGTTGTGTAGGCTTCCTGGTGGAGGGAACTAGTGCCTGAGTTCTGGTGGATGAGGTTGGATCTTGTCTTTCTGGTGGGCACGTCCACGTCTGGTGGTGTGTTTTGGGGTGTCTGTGGCCTTATTATGATTTTAGGCAGCCTCTCTGCTAATGGATGGGGCTGTGTTCCTGTCTTGCTAGTTGTTTGGCATAGGGTGTCCTGTACTGTAGCTTGCTGGTCGTTGAGTGAAGCTGGGTCTTGATGTTGAGATGGAGATCTCTGATAGATTTTTGCCATTTGGTATTACGTGGAGCTTTGAGGTCTCTTGTGGACTAGTGTCCTGAAGTTGGCTCTCCCACCTCAGAGGCACAGCCCTGATGCCTGGCTGGAGCACCAAGAGCCTTTCGTCCACACGGCTCAGAGTAAAAGGGAGAAAAAATAGAAAGAAAGAAAGAAAGAAAGAAAGAAAGAGGCTATAATATAGTGAAGTAAAATAAAGCTATTATAAAGCAAAGCTATACAGACAAAATCTCACCCAGAAGCATATACATATACACTCACAAAAAAAGGAAAAGGGGAAAAGTTAATATATCCTGCTCCCAAAGTCCACCTCCTGAATTTGGGATGATTCGTTGTCTATTCAGGTATTCAACAGATGCAGGCACCTCAAGTTGTTTGTGGAGTTTTAATCCGCTGCTTCTGAGGCTGCTGGGAGAGATTTCCCCTTCTTTTCTCTGTATGCACAGCTCCTGGTGTTCAGCTTTGGATTTGGACCCGCCTCTGCGTGTAGGTCGCCTGAGGGCGTCTGTTCCCTGCCCAGACAGGACGGCGTTAAAGGAGCCGCTTCTTCGGGGGCTCTGGCTCACTCAGGCCGGGGGGAGGGAGGGGTATGGATGCGGGGCGAGCCTGCGGCGGCAGAGGCAGGCGTGACGTTGCACCAGCCTGAGGCATGCCGTGTGCTCTCCCGGGAAAGTTGTCCCCAGATCACGGGACCCTGGCAGTGGTGGGCTGCACAGGCTCCCGGGAGGGGCGGTGTGGAGAGTGACCTGTCCTTGCACACAGGCTTCTTGGTGGCGGCAGCAGCGGCCCCAGCATCTCACGCCCGTCTCTGGGGTCCGCGCTGATAGCCGCGGCTCGCGCCCGTCTCTGGAGTTCGTTTAGGCGGCGCTCTGAATCCCCTCTCCTTGCGGGCCGCGAAACAGAGGCAAGGAAAAGTCTCTTGCCTCTTCGGCAGCTGCAGACTTTTTCCTGGTCTCCCTCCCAGCCAGCTGTGGTGCGCTAACCCCTTCAGGCTGTGTTCACGCCGCCATCCCCAGTCCTCTCCCTGCGATCCGACTGAAGCCCGAGCCTCAGCTCCCAGCCCCGCCCGCCCCGGTGGGTGAGCAGACAAGCCTCTTGGGCTGGTGAGTGCTTCTCGGCACTGAGCCTCCGTGCGGTAATCTCTCCGCTTTGCCCTCCGCACTCCTGTGGCTGCGCTCTCCTCCGTGGCTCTGAAGCTTCCCCCCTCCGCCACCCGCAGTCTTTGCCCGCGAAGGGGCTTCCTAGTGCGTGGAAATCTTTCCTCCTTCACGGCTCCCTCCCACTGGTGCAGGTCCCGTCCCTATTCTTTTGTCTCTGTTATTTCTTTTTTCTTTTGCCCTACCCAATTACGGGGGGAGTTTCTTGCCTTTTTGGAGGTCTGACGTTTTCTGCCAGCGTTCAGTGGGTGTTCTGTAGGAGCAGTTCCACGTGTAGATGTATTTCTACTGTATCTGTGGGAAGGAAGGTGATCTCTGCGTCTTACTCTTCCGCCATCTTCTCCCTAGCCCTCGCTCTGTTATTTTTAATGCATGTCTTAATGAGGAAAATATTTCAATGGGTTATAATTTTTTTGATTAAGACATTTGTTTTCCCAATTATGACTTGATATGACTGTAATTTTACATAATGGAATGGATATAATATATTTTACAACTCTTTAAACAAGGGAAAAAACGCTTTGGAAAAAAATATGATGTGGAACTTTAATGCCTTATGAATTAACCATATGTCTGACGTTGTCTTGCTCTCTACTCTCACTCTAGCCAGAAATCACATTGTAACTGACAGCCACCTTGCTAAGTCTAGCACCTTGTATTGGTAGAACTAAACATAAAACTCTCATTCTGGCGGTCCCAACCCCTGCGCCCAGAATGGAGCCCGCGTTTCCGCAGAGCTGGAACTCCTGGCTCGGGGTCACTTCCCTCCTCCGTCACTGAACTGCCCTGAAACCCGAGGGCAGGGTGGCCACACTGAGGCTGCTGGCTCTGGAGGGGCCCCACCAGCCGTAGCCATGACAGTCCTTGGGACCGCGGGCCACAGTGAGTACCACTTGGAGAAGCTTCAAGATGGCAGAAGAGTAAGATGCAGAGATCACATCCCTCCCCACAAATACATCAGAAATACATCTACATGTGGAACAACTCCTGCAGAACACCCACTGAACGCTGGCAGAAGACCTCAGACCTCCCAAAAGGCAAGAAACTCACCAAGTAACTGGGTAGGGTAAAAGAAAAAAGAAAACAACAGAGACAAAAGAACAGGGACGGGACCTGCACCAGTGGGAGGGAGCTGTGAAGGAGGAAAGGTTTCCACACACTAGGAAGGCCCTTCGCGGGCGGAGACTGCGGGTGGCGGGGGGGGGAAGCTTCGGAGCCACAGAGGAGAGCACAGCAACAGGGTTGCAGAGGGCAAGGCGGACAGATTCCCACACAGAGGATCAGTGCCGAGCAGCACTCACCAGCCCAAGAGGCTTGTCTGCTCACCCGCCGGGACGGGTGGAGGCTGGGAGCTAAGGCTCGGGCTTCAGAGGTCGGATCCCAGGGAGAGGACTGGGGTTGGCTGCGTGAACACAGCCTGAAGGGGGCTAGTGCGCCACGGTTAGCCAGGAGGGAGTCCAGGAAAAAGTCTAGAGCTGCTGAAGAGACAAGAGACTTTTTCTTGCCGCTTTGTTTCCTGGTGCCTGAGGAGAGGGGATTCAGAGCACAGCTTAAAGGAGCTCCAGAGACGGGCACGAGCCGCAGCTATCAGTGCAGACCCCAGAGACGGGCATGGGACGCTAAGGCTGCTGCTGCAGCCACCAATAGGCCTGTGTGCAAGCACAGGTCACTCTCCATACCTCCCCTCCTGGGAGCCTGTGCAGCCCACCACTGCCAGGGTCCCGTGATCCAGGGACAATTTCCCTGGGAGAACACACCACACGCCTCAGGCTGGTGCAACGTCACACCGGCTTCTGCAGGCTCGCCCTGCATCTGTAGCCCTCCCTCCCCCCGGCCTGAGTGAGCCAGAGCCCCCGAATCAGCTGCGCCTTTAACCCCGTCCTGTCTGAGCAAAGAACAGATGCCCTCCCTACACGCAGACTCCGGTCCAAATCCAAAGCTGAACCCCAGGAGCTGTGCAAAAAAGAAGAGAAAGGGAAATCTCTCCCAGAAGTCTCAGGAGCAGCAGATTAAATCTCCACAATCAACTTGATGTACCTGCATCTGTGGAATACCTGAATAGACAATGAATAATCCCAAGTGGAGGAGGTGGACTTTGGTAGCAACAATATATATATTTTTTCCCCTTTTTCTCTTTTTGTGAGTGGGTATGTGTATGCTTCTGAGTGTGATTTTGTCTGTATAGCTTTGCTTTTACCATTTGTCCTAGGGTTTTGTCTGTGTTTTTTTTTTTTTTTAATTACTTAAAAACTATTTTCGTTCTTAATATTAATTATTATTTTATTTTATGTTCTTCTTTCTTTTTTTTTTCTCCCTTTTATTCTGAGTCTTGTGGAGGACAAGTTCTTGGTGCTCCAGCCAGGCATCAGTGCTGTACCACTGAGGTGGGAGAGACAAGTTCAGGACACTGGTCCACAAGAGACCTCGTAGCTCCACATAATATCAAATGGTGAAAATCTCCCAGAGATCTCCATCTCAACGCCAAGACACAACTCCACTCAATGAACAGCAAGCTACAGTGCAGGACACCCTATGCCAAACAACTAGCAAGACAGGAACACAACACCATCCATTAGCAGAGAGGCTGCCTAAAATCATAATAAGGCCACAGAAACCCCAAAACACACCACCAGATGTGGACCTGCCTACCAGAAAGACAAGATCCAGCCTCATCCACCAGAACACAGACCCTAGTCCCCTCCACCAGGCAGCCCACACAAACCACTGAACAAAACATAGCCACTGGGGACAGACACCAAAAACAATGGAAACTACAAACCTGCAACCTGCAAAAAGGAGACCCCAAACATAGTAAGTAAAGCAAAATGAGAAGACAGAGACACAGCAGATGAAGGAGCAAGGTAAAAACCCATCAGACCTAACACATGAAGAGGAAATAGTCAGTCTACCTGAAAAAGAATTCAGAATAATGATAGTAAAGATGATCAAAATCTTGGAAATAGAATGGAGAAAATACAAGAAACGTTTAACAAGGACCTAGAAGAGCTAAAGAGCAAAGAAACACTGATGAACAACACCATAAGTGAAATTAAAAATACTCCAGAAGGCATCAATAGCAGAATAACTGAGGCAGAAGAACGGATAAGTGACCTGGAAGATAAAATGGTGGAAATAACTACTGCAGAGCAGAATAAAGAAAAAAGAATGAAAAGAACTGAGGACAGTCTCAGAGACCTCTGGGACAACATTAAACTCACCAACATTCGAATTATAGGGGTCCCAGAAGAAGAAGAGGAAAAGAAAGGGACTGAGAAAATATTGGAAGAGATTATAGTTGAAAACTTCCCTAATATGGGAAAGGAAATAGTTAATCAAGTCCAGGAAGTGCAGAGTCCCATACACTATAAATCCAAGGAGAAACATGCCAAGACACATATTAATCAAACTATAAATAATTAAATACAAAAAAAAAAATGTTAAAAGCAGCAAGGGAAAAACAACAAGTAACACATAAGGAAATCCCCATAAGGTTAACAGCTGATCATTCAGCAGAAACTCTGTAAGCCAGAAGGGAGTGGCAGGACATATTTAAAGTGATGAAGGAGAAAAACCTACAACCAAGATTACTCTACCCAACAAGGATCTCATTCAGATTTGATGGGGAAATGAGAAGCTTTATGGACAAGCAAAAGCTAAGAGAATTCAACACCACCAAACCAGCTTTACAACAAATGCTAAAGGAACTTCTCTAGGCAGAAAACACAAGAGAAAGAAAAGACCTACAATAATAGACCCAAAACAATTAAGAAAATGGTAATAGGAACAAACTATCAATAACTACCTTAAATGTAAAAGGATTAAATGCTCCAACCAAAAGACATAGACTGGCTGAATGGATACAAAAACAAGACCCGTATATATGCTATATACAAGAGACCACTTCAGACCTAGAGACACATATAGACTGAAAGTGAGGGGATGGAAAAAGATATTTCATGCAAGCAGAAATCAAAAGAAAGCTGGAGTAGCAATTCTCATATCAGACAAAATAGACTTTAAAACAAAGACTGTTGCAAGAGACAAAGAAGGACACTACATAATGATCAAGGGATCAATCCAAGAAGAAGATATAACAATTGTAAATATTTATGCACCCAACATAGGAGCACCTCAATACGTAAGGCAAATACTAACAGCCATAAAAGGGGAAGTCAATCATAGTAGGGGACTTTAACACCCCACTTGCACCAATGGACTGATCATCCAAAATGAAAATAAATAAGGAAACACAAGCTTTAAATGATACATTAAACAAGATGGACTTAACTGATATTTATAGGACATTCCACCCAAAAACAACAGAATACACATTCTTCTCAAGTGCTCATGGAACATTCTCCAGGATAGATCATATCTTGGGTCACAAATCAAGCCTTGGTAAATATAAGAAAATTGAAATCATATCAAGTATCTTTTCTGACAACAACACTACGAGACTAGATATTAATTACAAGAAAACTGTAAAAAATACAAACACATGGAGGCTAAACAATACACTACTTAATAGCCAAGAGATCACTGAAGAAATCAAAGAGGAAATCAAAAAATTCCTAGAAACAACTGACAATGAAAACACAATGACCCAAAACCTATTGGATGCAGCAAAAGCAGTTCTAAAAGGGAAGTTTATAGCTATAGAAGCCTACCTTAAGAAACAAGAAACATCTAAAATAAACAACCTAACCTCACACTTAAAGCAATTAAAGAACAAAAAACCCCAAAGCTAGCATAAGGAAAGAAATCATAAAGATCAGATCAGAAATAAATGAAAAAGAAATGAAGGAAATGATAGCAAAGATCAATAAAACTAAAAGCTGGTTCTTTGAGAAGATAAACAAAATTGATAAACCATTAGCCAGACTTATCAGAAAAAAAGGGAGAAGACTCAAATCAATAAAATTAGAAATGAAAAAGGAGAAGTAACAACTGACACTGCAGAAATACAAACGATCATGAGAGATTACTACAAGCAACTCTATGCCAAAAAAATGGACAACCTGGAAGAAATGGACAAGCAGAACCTTCCGAGACTGAGCCAGGAAGAAATAGAAAATATGAACAGACCAATCACAAGCACTGAAATGGAAACTGTGATTAAAAACCTTCCAACACACAAAAGCCCAGGACCAGATGGCTTAACAGGCGAATTCTATCAAACATTTAGGGAAGAGCTAAAACCTATCCTTCTCAAACTCTTCCAAAATATAGCAGAGGGAGGAACACTCCCAAACAGATTCTAGGAGGCCACCATCACTCTGATACCAAAACCCGACAAAGATGTCACAAAGAAAGAAAACTACAGGCCAATATCACTGATGAACACAGATGCAAAAATCCTCAACAAAATACTAGCAAACAGAATCCAACAGCACATTAAAAGGATCATACACCATGATCAAGTGGGGTTCATCCCAGGAATGCAAGGATTCTTCAATATACGCAAATCAGTCAATGTGATACACCATATTAACAAATTGAAGCAGAAGAGCCATATGCTCATCTCAATAGATGCAGAGAAAGCTTTTGACAAAATTCAACACCCATTTATGATAAAAACCCTCCAGAAAGTAAGCATAGAGGGAACTTTCCTCAACATAATAAAGGCCATATATGACAATCCCACAGCCAACATCATCCTCAATGGTGAAAAACTGAAACCATTTCCACTAAGATCAGGAACAAGACAAGGTTGCCCACTCTCACCACTATTATTCAACATAGTTTTGGAAGTGTTAGCCACAGCAATCAGAGAAGAAAAAGAAATAAAAGGAATCCAAATTGGAAAAGAAGATGTAAAGCTGTCACTGTTTGCAGATGATATGATACCATACATAGAGAATTCTAAAGATGCTACCAGAAAACTACTAGAGCTAATCAATGAATTTTGTAAGTAGCAGGATACAAAATTAATGCACAGAAATCTCTTGCATTTCTATATACGAATGATGAAAAATCTGAAAGAGAAATTAAGGAATCACTCCCATTTACCACTGCAACAAAAAGAATAAATACCTAGGAATAAACCTACCTAGGGAGACAAAAGACCTGTATGCAGAAAATTATAAGACACTGATGAAAGAAATTAAAGATGATACAAATAGATGGAGAGATATACCATGTTCTTGGATTGGAAGAATCAACATTGTGAAAATGACCATAGTACCTAAAGCAATCTACAGATTCAATGCAATCCCTATGAAACTACCAATGGCATTTTTCACAGAACTAGAACAAAAAATTTCACTATTTGTATGGAAACACAATAGATCCTGAATAGCCAAAGCAATCTTGATAGAGAAAAACGGAGCTGGAGGAATCAGGCTCCTTGACTTCAGACTATACTACAAAGCTATGGTAATCAAGACAGTATGGCACTGGCCAAAAACAGAACTATAGATTAATGGAACAGGATAGAAAGCCCAGAGATTAACCCACATACCTATGGTCACCTTATCTTTGATAAAGGAGGCAAGAATATACAGTGGAGAAAAGACAGCCTCTTCAATAAGTGGTGCTGGGAAAACTGGACAGCTACATGTAAAAGAATGAAATTAGAACACTCCCTAACACCATACACAAAAGTAAACTCAAAATGGATTAAAGACCTAAATGTAAGTCTAGACACCATCAAACTCATACAGGAAAACATAGGCAGAACACTCTATGACATACATCACAGCAAGATCCTTTTTGACCCAGCTCCTAGAGAAATGGAAATAAAAACAAAAATAAATGAATGGGACCTAATGAAACTTAAAAGCTTTTGCACAGCAAAGGAAACCTTAAACAAGATGATAAGAAAACCCTCAGAATGGGAGAAAATATTTGCCAATGAAGCAACTGACAAAGGATTAATCTCAAAAACATACAAGCAACTCATGCAGCTCAATATCAATACAACAAAAAACCCAGTCGAAAAATGGGCAGAAGACCTAAACAAACATTTCTCCAAAGAAGATATACAGATTGCCAACAAACACATGAAAGAATGCTCAACATCATTAATCATTAGAGAAATGCAAATCAAAACTACAATGAGATATCATCTCACACTGGTCAGAATGGCCATCATCAAAAAATCTAGAAACAATAAATGCTGGAGAGGGTGTGGAGAAAAGGGAACCCTCTTGCACTGTTGGTGGGAATGTAAATTGATACAGCCACTATGGAGAACAGTATGGAGGTTCCTTAAAAAACTAAAAATAGAACTACTATACAATCTAGCAATCCATTACTGGGCATTTATCCTGAGAAAACCATAATTCAAAAAGAGTTATGTACCACAATGTTCATTGCAGTTCTATTTACAATAGCCAGGACATTGGAAGCGACCTAAGTGTCCATCAACAGATGAATGGATAAAGAAGATGTGGTACATATATACAATGGAATATTACTCAGCCATAAAAAGGAATGAAATAATGCCATTTGCAGTGACATGGATGGACCTAGAAATTGTCATACTGAGTGAAGTAAGTCAAACAAAGATAAAAATATTATATGATATCACTTATATAGGGAATCTTAAAAAAATGGTACCAATGAACCTAGTTATAAAACAGAAATTGAGTCATAGAAAACAACCTTATGATTACCAACAGGGAAGGGGGGGAAGGGATAAATTGGGGATTGGGATCAACATATACACACTACTATATATAAAATAGATAACTAATAGGAACCTACTGTACAGGGAACTTTATTCAACACTCTGTAATGACCTATATGGGAATAGAATGTAAAAAGAGTGGATATATGTATATGTATAATTGATTCACTTTGTTGTACACCTGAAACTAACACAACATTGGAAATCAACTATACTCCAATAAATTAATTGAAAATAAAAAAAATTAAGGACATACCATAAAAAAAAGACATGACAATACTGAGGTGTTGTTTTTAACCCATTAGACTGACACAGTTTCAAAAGGATGTTAATATACACAACAGGCAAGAGTGTATCTTTACTATCAAAAACAGGTTTAAGTTACTCACTTGCTAATTTGATCTGCTGTATAATCAATAGTTCAACACACATTATGTGTCCCTTGAGTTTGGAGTAGGTACTCACTAATTAACTAGACAGTGACAAAAAAAAGAATTTGTAAACAAGAGAGAAAAAGAACAAGAGAGAAAATGGTTACAAAAACTCTTATGAATCTAAGCCTGCAGACTATTAAAAAAACACATGGAGAGAGAAGATGGCGGAAGAGTTAGACGCGGAGATCACCTTCCTTCCCACAGATACAGTAGAAATACATCTACACGTGGAACTGCTCCTACAGAACACCCACTGAACTCTGGCAGAAAACGTCTGACCTCCCAAAAGGCAAGAAACTACCCACGTACCTGGGTAGGGAAAAAGAAAAAAGAAATAACAGAGACAAAAGAATAGGGACGGGACCTGCACTAGTGGGAGGGAGCCGTGAAGGAGGAAAGGTTTCCACGCACTACGAAGCCCCTTCGCGGGCGGAGACTGCGGGTAGCAGAGGGGGGAAGCTTCGGAGCCACGGAGGAGAGCGCAGCCACAGGGGTGCGGAGGGCAAAGCGGAGAGATTCCCGCACGGAGGCTCGGCGCCGAGCAGCACTCACCAGCCCGAGAGGCTTGTCTGCTCCCCCGCCGGGGTGGGCAGGGCTGGGAGCTGAGGCTCGGGTTTCGGTCGGGTCGGATTGCAGGGAGAGGACTGGGGTTGACGGCATGAACACAGCCTGAAGGGGTTAGTGCACCACAGCTAGCCGGGAGGGAGTCTGGGAAAAGGTCTGGAGCTGCAGAACAAGCAAGAGACTTTTTCTTTCCTCTTTGTTTCCTGGTGCGCAAGGAGAGGGGATTCAGAGCACCGCCTAAAAGAGCTCCAGAGACGGGTGCGAGCAGCGGCTATCAGCACGGACCCCACAGCAACAGGGGCGCAGAGGAAAAAACGGAGAGATTCCCGCACAGAGGCTCAGCGCCGAGCAGCACTCAGCAGCCCGAGAGGCTTGTCTGCTCACCCGCCGGGGCAGGCGGGGCTGGGAGCTGAGGCTCTGGCTTCAGTCAGAATGCAGGGAGAGGACTAGGGTTGGCGGCATGAACACAGCCTGAAGGGGTTAGTGCACCACAGCTGGCCAGGAGGGAGTCAGGGAAAAGGTCTGGAGCTGCAGAACAGGCAAGAGACTTTTTCTTGCCTCTTTGTTTCGTGGCGCACAAGGAGAGGGGATTCAGAGCGCCGCCTAAACGAACTCCAGAGACGGGCGCGAGCCGCGGCAATCAGTGCAGGCCCCAGATACGGGCATGAGACGCTAACGCTGCTGCTGCCGCCACCAAAAAGCCTGTGTGCGAGCACAGGTCACTATCCACACCGCCCCTCCCGGGAGCCTGTGCAGCCCACCACTGCCAGGGTCCCGTGATCTGGGGACAACTTTCCAAGGAGAGCACACGGCGTGCCTCAGGCTGGTGCAACGTCATGCCAGCCTCTACTGCTGCAGGATCGCCCCACCTCCTCTGTACCCCTCCCTCCCCCCAGCCTGAGTGAGCCAGAGCCCCCGAAGCAGCTGCTCCTTTAACCCCGTCCTGTCTGAGCGGGGAACAGACGCCCTCACGTGACCTACACGCAGAGGCGGGTCCAAATCCAAAGCTGATCCCCGGGAGCTGTGCGAACAGAGAAGAGAAGGGGAAATCTCTCCCAGCAGCCTCAGAAGCAGCGGATTAAAACTCCACAAACAACTTGAGGTGCCTGCATCTGTTGAATACCTGAATAGACAACGAATCATCCCAAATTCAGGAGGTGGACTTTGGGAGCAGGATATATTAATTTTTCCCCATTTCCTTTTTTTGTGAGTGTATATGTATATGCTTCTGGGTGAGATTTTGTCTGTATAGCTTTGCTTTATAATAGCTTTATTTTACTTCACTATATTATAGCCTCTTTCTTTCTTTCTTTCTATTTTTTCTCCCTTTTACTCTGAGCCATGTGGACGAAAGGCTCTTGGTGCTCCAGCCAGGCATCAGGGCTGTGCCTCTGAGGTGGGAGAGCCAACTTCAGGACACTGGTCCACAAGAGACCTCCCAGCTCCACGTAATACCAAATGGCAAAAATCTCTCAGAGATCTCCATCTCAACATCAAGACCCAGCATCACTCAACGACCAGCAAGCTACAGTGCTGAACACCCTATGCCAAACAACTAGCAAGACAGGAACACAGCCCCATCTATTAGCAGAGAGGCTGCCTAAAATCATAATAAGGCCACAGACACCCCAAAATACACCACCAGACATGGACGTGCCCACCAGAAAGACAAGATCCAGCCTCATCCACCAGAACTCAGGCACTAGTTCCCTCCACCAGGAAGCCTACACAACCCACTGAAACAACCTTAGCCACTGGGGACAGATACCAAAAACAATGGGAACTACGAACCTGCAGCCTGTGAAAAGGAGACCCCAAACACAGTAAGATAAGCAAAATGAGACGACAGAAAAACACACAGCAGATGAAGGAGCAGGGTCAAAACACACCAGACCTAACAAATGAAGAGGAAATAGGTAGTCTACCTGAAAAAGAATTCAGAATAATGATAGTAAGGATGATCCAAAATCTTGGAAATAGAATAGACAAAATGCAAGAAACATTTAACAAGGACGTAGAAGAACTAAAGAGGAACCAAGCAATGATGAAAAACACAATAAATTAAATTTAAAATATTCTAGATGGGATCAATAGCAGAATAACTGATGCAGAAAAACGGATAAGTGACCTGGAAGATAAAATGGTGGAAATAAATACTGCAGAGCGGGATAAAGAAAAAAGAATGAAAAGAACTGAGGACAGTCTCAGAGACCTCTGGGACAACATGAAACGCACCAACATTCGAATTATAGGGGTCCCAGAAGAAGAAGAGAAAAAGAAAGGGACTGAGAAAATATTGGAAGAGATTATAGTTGAAAACTTTCCTAATATGGGAAAGGAAATATTTATTCAAGTCCTGGAAGCACAGAGAGTCCCATACAGGATAAATCCAAGGAGAAACACGCCAAGACACATATTAATCAAACTGTCAAAAATTAAATATAAAGAAAATATATTAAAAGCAGCAAGGGAAAAACAACAAATAACACACAAGGGAATCCCCATAACGTTAACCGCTGATCTTTAAGCAGAAACTCTGCAAGCCAGAAGGGAGTGGCAGGATATACTTAAAGTGATGAAGGAGAAAAACCTACAACCAAGATTACTCTACCCAGCAAGGATCTCATTCAGATGTGATGGAGAAATTAAAACCTTTACAGACAAGCAAAAGCTGAGAGAGTTCAGCACCACCAAACCAGCTTTACAACAAATGCTAAAGGAACTTCTCTAGGCAAGCAACACAAGAGAAGGAAAACACCTACAATAACAAACCCAAAACATCTAAGAAAATGGGAATAGGAACATACATATTGATAATTACCTTGAATGTAAATGGATTAAATGCTCCCACCAAAAGACACAGGCTGGCTGAATGGATACAAAAACAAGACCCATATATATGCTGTCTACAAGAGACCCACTTCAGACCTAGAGACACATACAGACTGAAAGTGAGGGGATGGAAAAAGATATTCCATGCAAATGGAAATCAAAAGGAAGCTGGAGTAGCAATTCTCATATCAGACAAAATAGACTTTAAAATAAAGACTATTACAAGAGACAAAGAAGGACACTATATAATGATCAAGGGATCGATCCAAGAGGAAGGTATAACAATTGTAAATATTTATGCACCCAACATAGGAGCACCTCAATACATAAGGCAAATACTAACATTCATAAAAGGGGAAATCGACAGCAACACAATCATAGTAGGGGACTTTAACACACCCCACTTTCACCAATGGATAGATCATCCAAAATGAAAATAAATAAGGAAACACAGGGTTTAAATGATACATTAAACAAGACGGACTTAATTGATATTTATAGGACATTCCACCCAAAAACAACAGAATACACATTTTTCTCAAGTGCTAATGGAACATTCTCCAGGATAGATCATATCTTGGGTCACAAATCAAGCCTTGGTAAATTTAAGAAAATTGAAATCGTATCAAGTATATTTTCCGACCACAACGCTATGAGACTAGATATCAATTACAGGAAAAGATCTGTAAAAAAATACAAACACATGGAGGCTACACAATACACTACTTAATAACGAAGTGATCACTGAAGAAATCAAAGGGGAAATCAAAAAATACCTAGAAACAAATGACAATGGAGACACGACGACCCAAACCTATGGGACGCAGCAAAAGCAGTGCTAAGAGGGAACTTTATAGCAATACAAGCCTACCTCAAGAAACAGGAAACATCTCGAATAAACAAACTAACCTTGCACCTGAAGCAATTAGAGAAAGAAAAACAAAAAAAACCCTAAGCTAGCAGAAGAAAAGAAGTCATAAAGATCAGATCAGAAATAAATGAAAAAGAAATGAAGGAAACAATAGCAAAAATCAATGAAACTAAAAGCTGGTTCTTTGAGAAGATAAACAAAATTGATAAACCATTAGCCAGACTCATCAAGAGAAAAAGGGAGAAGACTCAAATCAATAGAATTAGAAATGAAAAAGGAGAAGTAACCACTGACACTGCAGAAATACAAACGATCATGAGAGATTACTACAAGCAACTCTATGCCAATAAAATGGACAACCTGGAAGAAATGGACAGATTCTTAGAAATGCACAAACTGCCGAGACTGAACCAGGAAGAAATAGAAAATATGAACAGACCAATCACAAGCACTGAAATTGAAACTGTGATTAAAAACCTTCCAACAAACAAAAGCCCAGGACCAGATGGCTTCACAGGTGAATTCTATCGAACATTTAGGGAAGAGCTAACACCTATCCTTCTCAAACTCTTCCAAAATATAGCAGAGGGAGGTACACTCCTAAAATCATTCTACGAGGCCACCATCACACTGATACTAAAAGCAGAAAAAGATGTCACCAAGAAAGAAAACTGCAGGCCAATATCACTGATGAATATAGATGCAAAAATCCTCAACAAAATACTAGCAAACAGAATCCAACAGCACATTAAAAGGATCATACACCATGATCAAGTGGGGTTTATCCCAGGAATGCAAGGATTCTTCAATATACGCAAATCAATCAATGTGATACACCATATTAACAAATTGAAGGAGAAAAACCATATGATCATCTCAATAGATGCAGAGAAAGCTTTTGACAAAATTCAACACCCATTTATGATAAAAGCCCTGCAGAAAGTAAGCATAGAGGGAACTTTTCGCAACATAATAAAGGCCATATATGACAAACGCACAGCCGACATGTCCTCAATGGTGAAAAACTGAAACCATTTCCACTAAGATCAGGAACAAGACAAGGTTGCCCACTCTCACCACTATTATTCAACATAGTTTTGGAAGTTTTAGCCACAGGAATCAGAAAAGAAAAAGAAATAAAAGGAATCCAAATCGGAAAAGAAGAAGTAAAGCTGTCACTGTTTGCAGATGACATGATACTATACATAGAGAATCCTAAAGATGCTACCAGAAAACTCCTAGAGCTAATCAATGAATTTGGTAAAGTAGCAGGATACAAAATTAATGCACAGAAATCTCTTTCATTTCTATACACTAATGACGAAAAATCTGAAAGTGAAAATAAGAAAACACTCCCATTTACCATTGTAACAGAAAGAATAAAATATCTAGGAATAAACCTACCTAAGGAGACAAAAGACCTGTATGCAGAAAATTATAAGACACTGATGAAAGAAATTAAAGATGATACAAATAGATGGAGAGATATACCATGTTCCTGGATTGGAAGAATCAACATTGTGAAAATGACTCTACTACCCAAAGCAATCAACAGATTCAATGCAATCCCTATCAAACTACCACTGGCGTTTTTCACAGAACTAGAACAAAAAATTTCACAATTTGTATGGAAACACAAAAGACCCCGAATAGCCAAAGCAATCTTGAGAATGAAAAATGGAGCTGGGGGAATCAGGCTCCCTGACTTCAGACTATATTACAAAGCTACAGTAATCAAGACAGTTTGGTACTGGCACAAAAACAGAAATATAGATAAATGGAACAGGATAGAAAGCCCAGAGATTAACCCATGCACATATGGTCACCTTATCTTTGATAAAGGAGGCAAGCATATACAGTGGAGAAAAGACAGCCTCTTCAATAAGTGGTGCTGGGAAAATTGGACAGATACATGTAAAAGTATGAAATTAGAACACTCCCTGACACAATGCACAAAAATAAACTCAAAATGGATTAAAGACCTAAGTGTAAGGCCAGACACTATCAAACTCTTAGAGGAAAACATAGGCAGAACACTCTGTGACATACATGACAGCAAGATTCTTTTTGACCCAGCTCCTAGAGAAATGGAAATAAGAACACAAATAAACAAATGGGACCTAATGAAACTTAAAAGCTTTTGCACAGCAAAGGAAACCATAAACAAGACCAAAAGACAACCCTCAGAATGGGAGAAAATATTTGCAAATGAAGCAACTGACAAAGGATTAATCTCCAAGATTTACAAGCAGCTCATGCAGCTCAATAACAAAAAAACGAACAACCCAATCCAAAAATGGGTAGAAGACCTAAATAGACATTTCTCCAAAGAAGATATACAGATTGCCAACAGACACATGAAAGAATGCTCAACATCATTAATCATTAGAGAAATGCAAATCAAAACTACAATGAGGTATCATCTCACACCGGTCAGAATGGCCATCATCAAAAATTCTAGAAACAATAAATGCTGGAGAGGGTGTGGAGGAAAGGGAACACTCTTGCACTGTTGGTGGGAATGTAAATTGATACAGCCACTATGGAGAACAGTATGGAGGTTCCTTAAAAATCTACAAATAGAACTACCATACGACCCAGCAATCCCACTACTGGGCATATACCCTGAGAAAACCATAGGTCAAAAAGAGTCATGTACCAAAATGTTCATTGCAGCTCTATTTACAATAGCCAGGGTATGGAAGCAACCTAAATGTCCATCGACAGATGAATGGATAAAGAAGATGTGGCACATATATACAATGGAATATTACTCAGCCATAAAAAGAAATGAAATGGAGGTATTTATAATGAGGTGGATGGAGTTAGAGTCTGTCATACAGAGTGAAGTAAGTCAGAAAGAGAAAAACAAATACAGTATGCTAACACATATATATGGAATCTAAGGGGAAAAAAAAAAAAGTTCATGAAGAACCTAGTGGCAAGTCGGGAATAAAGACACAGACCTACTAGAGAATGGACTTGAGGATATGGGGAGGGGGAGGGGTGAGATGTGACAGGGTGAGAGAGTGTCATGGACATATATACACTACCAAATGTAAAATAGATAGCTAGTGGGAAGCAGCCGCATAGCACAGGGAGATCAGCTCGGTGCTTTGTGACCACCTAGAGGGGTGGGATGGGGAGGGTGGGAGGGAGATGCAAGAGGGAAGAGATATGGGAACATATGTATATGTATAACTGGTTCACTTTTTTATAAAGCAGAAACTAACACACCACTGTAAAGCAATTATACTTCAATAAAGATGTTAAAAAAAAAAAAACACATGAAATCTAACACCAAGAAAGTCAACATAATCCATAATCAGAATGGAAATTCACTCTATATGAAAATCATGTAACAGCTCCATCTGACAAAATGGGTGTGACAAATTCGGAGATTGGGATTGACATGTATACACTACTATGTATAAAATAGGTAACTAATGAGAACCTACTGTTTAGCATAGGGACCCCTACTGTATGATCTGTGGTGACCTAAATGGAAAGGAAATCTTAAAAAAAGTGGATATATGTACATGTAAACTGATTCACATTGTTGTGCAGCAGAAACCAACACAATATTGTGACTATAGGTAATAATACCATACTGCATATTTGAAAGCTGCTAAGAGAGTAGATCTTAAAATTTCTCATTACAAGAAAAAATTATTAGTAAAATATCAGGCCAAATTTACAGTAAATTGACTGCCCTAGTTTGAAAGAATAAAAATGCCTCTAAGTTACTGTTGTTCTCAAATATATAGCCAATGATTATAAAATATTGTTAGCTAATAGATTTTGTTTTCATTTGTATAATGTATGAGACTAGTGTCTACATAGTATTTTGTCAGTAAATATGGGATTAAAAGGAGAGATCACTGAAATGTGAATATCATGTATTTTTTATTGGGTTGAGACATGGTCTTCAGGGAAGACCTGTGTATGATCAGTGAAAGACAGTAAAGCCTTAAAAACAAACAGAAATTTATGTATTTTTAATAACACAAACCTAGTCATTGGTTCTACTAGAGAGAGATGATTAATATTAGAGTAGACATAATAAGATGTAAAGGGTTTATGTCTAGAATTATATCAAGTTGATTAATCAATAAACATTTATTAAATACCTACCATGTGTGTGTTGTTGGTTTAGGCAGGCAGATTCAGATTTGAACAAAAGTAAAATACTTCTTGTTCTTAAAAACACATCCTTAAAATATATTAAAATAATAACCAATACTTAAACATTATATCTTTTAAAAAAGGCATACAATGTACCATGAAACATATTAGAAGACCACCTAACCTAGTATGATGGTCATTGAAGAATTTTCTGAGGATCTAACTTAACATCTATTAAATTATTTGGTTGTAATTGAATCATTTCCCTAACCTAACACAATAAAGACAAATCATAGCTTTTTTTATTCAATGAATTCTATACTTCTACCAGTTCTGGGAGAGCGAATAATTCAATAAATATTTCTTTATTAGTGTGATTCATATAAATGCTGAATATTATCAGTTGAAAACACTCCTGAAATTTCCTTCAAATTGACACTAATCTGTAAGTGAACATTCTCTAAGCAAAGTTATTGATAAAGTTATATATTTACTTAATTATAAATGTACATAGCATGTTTTATCTGTAAGACTGCCATGAAAAATTTATAAAACATGCCTGATGAAATCATCACAGAAATGCTATATAATTACCATAATCTCTGAGTCTGGAAAATATACATGAAGAAGAGTAAAATTTGCTTGGGTTGTGTTACTTTTATTGAACTTAAAACAGATTTTAGTTATCTTTTTGGTTTTTCTTGGAGAGAATATTTGTAAGTGATGCTACCGACAAAGGATTAATTTCCAAAATATTCAAACAGCACATACAACTCAACAACAAGAAAATGAACAACCCAATGGAAAAATGGACAGAAGACCTAAAGAGACATTTCTCCAAAAAAGACATACAGATGGTGAAGAGGCACATGAAATCGTGCTTAACATCGCTAATTATTAGAGAAATGCAAATCAAAACTACAATGAGGTACCAGTCAGAATGGCCATCATTAAAAACTCTACAAATAAATGCTGGAGGGGATGTGGAGAAAAGGGAAACCTCCTACACTGTTGGTGGAATGTAAGTTAGTAGACCCACTATGGAAAACAGTATAGAGATTCCTCAGAAAACTAAAAACAGAATTACCATATGATCCATTAATCCCACTCTTGGACGTATATCCAAACAAAACTCTAATCCAAAAAGATACAGTAAGTCCCCTACATATGAACCTCAAGTTGAGAACTTTCAAAGATGTGAACTTCTGTTCGCATATCCCATCACATAAGTTAGTTCACATGTCTGGTGACACGTGGTGACACGTCTAATCTCACGTGCATGCATCCTCTACGAGTGGTTGTGCTTTTGTGTACTTTACAGTACTGTATAGAGTACAATAGTACAGTATCTTTATTTCAAGCCCAGGATGTCCAAAAGCAAGCGTAAAAGCAGCAGTGATGTAGCTGGCACTACTGTACTTTTCAAGGTACTATACTGTAATATTAAAAATGTTTTTTTTTTATTTTTTGTGGTTTTTTTTTGTTTTTCATGTGTTATTTGTGTGAAAAGTATTATAAACCTATTACAGTAGAGTACTATATAGCCGATTGTGTTAGTTGGGTACCTAGGCTAATTTTGTTGTACTTACGAACAAATTGGATTTACAAACATGCACTCAGAATGGAACTCATTCATATGTAGGGGACTCACTGTACATGCACCTCTATGTTCATAGCAGCACTATTTACAAAGGCCAAGACATGAAAACGACATAAATTTCCATCAACAGATGGATGGATAAAGAAGATGTGGTGTATATATACAATGAAATATGACTCAGCCATAAAAAAAGAATGAAATAATGCCATTTGCAGCAACATGGATTCAACTAGAGATTATCAAACTAAGTAAAGTAAGTCAGAAAGAGAAAGACAAATACTATATGATATCACTTATATGTGGAATCTAAAACATGACACAAATGAACCTATCTACAAAAGAGAAACAGATTCATGGACATAGAAAACAGATTTGTGGTTGCCAAGGGGGAGGGGGTTGGGGGAGGAAGAGTGTGGGAGGTTGGGGTTAGCAGATGTAAGCTATTATATATGGAATGGATAAATAACAAGGTCCTACTGTATAACACAGAGAACTACAGTCAGTATCCTATGATAAACCATAATGGAAAAGATTATAAAAAAAAGAATGTATATATGTATATATGTACGATTGAATCACTTTGCTGTACAATGGAAATTAATGCAACATTGTAAATCAACTATACTTCAATAAAAAAAATTAAAATAAACTTTTAGTGATGACATCTAACTCATCTGTGTGGTAGCCTGTCCAAAAATGCGCTCAGCATTCATATGACACCTATTGGAAGATAGCTTTTAAACAAATAGGCATTAGCTTATCTTCATTTTTTTTGTACCAAATACTGTACTTCAGGCACTGTTATATTAAAGTAAATAAGCCTCAGTGACTTCCCTGAAGGAGTTGAGGTTTAGTGTTTTCTGATCTTTATGGTAAAACCCAAATTCTCCTTTTGATATGGCAGTGAATCATTAAATTTTAGAAGTGCCGTTTCCGTAAGTGCAAATTTTTATATTTTAGTAGTCTCTAGTGGAGTTCATCAGCAAGCAATACCTAATCAAGGTGCCTCTGCATTTTAGTACGTTTCTTCATTGCTGAGCAATCAATGATTCATTATCAAATTATAAGGAAAATCAAACTCTCAAAATTAGGACAAGAACTAATTTTTAAAAGAATGTTAAAACTTAAGTAAAAGTTTCTTTATATAGTTAAACCATTTATTAAGTGCTTACTATGTGCTAGGCACTGTATATATGTGTATTACCTAATTCTCACAATAACTCTACAAGCAAGATATTATTGTCCAAATTTAACAAATAGAAGTTCAGAAATGTTAAGTAACTGGCATAATTTCACACAGCTGATAATTGGAAACATCATGATGGGTTTTTGACTCCACAGTCTCCATTCCTTCCATTACTTCAATATCTCTAAACCTAAATTTTCTGTTTCAGAGAACAATCTGTGTGGTCTTTTGACAAACTGTTTTTAGAAGCAAAGGAATACTTTGGAACAAACAGTATAACATGGTTGGAAGTATTTGCTTGCCTCAAAAATGTCTGGCAAGAAGGTGTATTTTGTGAAATAGGTACCATCACTATACTACTTAGTTCACTGAAGTTGAAAACCTTAAATTACATCACAGTGGCCTGAAGGAGTTAATATAGTTTCAATTTTTTCTACATGATTTTCATTGACTCATTTATATATTGCAGAAATACATTGATGTCCAGATGGATTTATTGGAACTGCTGGTGTTTCCCAGATTTCAGGTTTCCTATCACTGTAGATTACAGATTTTTTGGTCCTATTGCTTGGACCCATAATAACAAGCAGCAGAAAACTGAAACAAATGACTATTGATTGTTTGACTCAGCTCTCTGAGTTTTTAATAGCGATGATCTGTTAGAGTTTTTAAATTATTGAATTGAACTTGTGCTCTCAACAGCAATTCACTAAATTTTAATCTTCAGATGCTCCTTTTGCGGTGCCCTTCCTCCAAATCAATAAGAAATTATTATATTACATTGACAAAAACATTCCTATTTTGTAAAATTATCCATAAATTTTCATTTATAATCCTGTCAGTACCTGTCACATCCTCTGATTTCTTTTTTCTGATGTCCTTAGTGGTAATGTTCATCTCTACAATTTTAAATTTCCATAATTGTTTTTTCCTTCTTGTATAAATTTTGATAGAACTGTGTGCAAATTTCAGTTTTTTATGAAAATTTTCCCATTGAGTTGGAATGTCCCTGAATATATGCTAATAATAATAATAACTTCTATATTTTAGAAATACTAAGTATGGCACAAGTAGATAGTCTATTTATTTCAACAAATACATATTTACTGTCCAGTATGTTAGACATTCTGCTGGAGGCTGAGGCGAGACTGTTTTAAACAGGTCAGATGAAACAGGTCAGTGGGGGAGACAGAAAAATAATCAATACTATTAAGGATTATTAAGGAAATAAACTGGGGTCAGAGAGTGAGCAAAAAGGCACAGGGTATTCTACTGAATTTAGGAGCTCACACCATCCGTTAAATAAAACAGACACTTCTTTATTAAATGCAGAAAAGACCATGCCTTCTTGCTCCATGGATAATTTTATCTTCAAGTTTCTTCAACCATTGAATAAAGTTTTTGTTTTTTAATCAGCAATTATACCAACAACTTTTTTCAGTATGAAAGAAAAACATACAAAAAAACCCCAAAACCAAACTAAAAAAAAAAAAAAAACAAGCAAAAACAACAAAAAAACTGATTTTTTCCATACCTTAGTACATATTGCTCACAATTTAGGAAATAAGAGTTCTATTCTTGAGTGAATGCTTACCTAGAAGTCCCGCATACTAAATGCAGTTTTGTGACCTGGTGTCGAGAAATAAAGGTTTTTGAACCAGTTACTGAAGCTCTCAAATTCCCTCCAAGTTTATCCTTGATATTTCTAAAGATTCAATAGTTTATTTCCTTTTTTTTTTTTTTTTTTTGTATTTAATAGGAAGAATTGAATAATGGTGTCCATTATATTTTAACTGTGAAAGATGCCAACATTAGTGCTAGAAATTGGACTTGGAGAATTAAAGTTACCCTTGAAACACACACATCTCTTGTAAGGCTTATTTCTTCCGGATTATTCTAGCCTCACTTTTACTTTATAAAGTGTGGCTTACCTTGCTTCCTAAGAGTAAGCAGGCCTAGCAAGGCAGGTTCATAAGAAATATTAAATAGAATTAATATTAATAAAGTAAGGAAACCAGCCTGGTTTAGAGAGGCAGTAACCTTGTGAGGGCTTCAATGGATAGACTTTCATTGTGGCTGTTGATTATATCTTATAACATACAAATATCCTCTGTGCCTCTTCAATTTTACCTGTAGGGATCTCTGAACTTTCTTCACTTTCTTCTCACTAACTTGACTATGTACCTGGTGACATTACTGGATTTTAACTCCGACTCTGCCCTTCTACACTCTGCACAGAGTTGCTGGGTCTAGAATTCTAGAGACTATATTTCTTAGACATCTTTGTCAGCTAGTTTACTGTTAAATTCTGCCAAGGGAAGCCAGGGAAATTGGAACAAATGACTCCCTCCCTGCATTTAGTTTCAGACAGTGTGCCTCATAAAAAGAGAGCAGACAACTCCAGCTCCAGTCTTTTGGGTCTCCTGCCACCAACCACAAGGAGGCCCCTCACAGGTGCCAGTAGCATCTTGGCCTTGGCAGCTGGAGTTACAGCTGTGGATGCCCCCTCCTCATAGGTCAGGATGTCAAACCCATGCTATTCGTGTCCATTGGTCCAAGCACTGGACCTACAGGATCCATCGTCTCAGCTACTAGGTTCTGGCAAGCCCGCTCTTCCCACTGGTTTCCCAATCCTAAGGGTAGTAGCCTCTTCCTGGAGTTATTAATCTCTGAATAACTTCAGCATCCCCTTTATGCCCTTTGGACTTTCTACTATCTGTGTAAACAGTGTCCTCTATTAAATAATTTTCTTTTAAAAATACTTAATATCTTTCTTTTCTTTTCTGATTATACTTGGCCTGATATGTACATGTGGCCCTTACATCATGTTTTCCCCAGCATGGAATCTTTGGTAACATTTACCTGCTCAGTGTACACTGAAACACATGTTGCCTCATTTGTACCTAAAACTCTTCACTATATGTTTCAATTTAAAGAAGGACAATTTTTAAGTTATATTAGAAAAAGGGTACACATGCTACATGAAATGAGGCATATATGGAGGATACATCTTTTGTAAAATCAACTTTTTCATGGTAAAACAGAATTATATTATTGGAAATCAAAAAAGGGCCCCACCTTCAGGCCAGAATCATAGGATTCTTTTTTTTTTTTTTTTTTTTGAGATGGCATTTTTTTTTTCATTTTAACAATATATTTTATTGAACATAATATATCTAAAATATTATCATTTCAACATGTCATGAACAGAATAAACTTTGTTATTAAGGTATAATTTATAATGTGTTAGTTTCAAGTATACAGCAAAGTGATTCTGTTATATATATTCTTGGGTAGAGGACCAAAACCTAAATGTGATAAACCCTGTCGATATGTTTCATGTGTAAAGATGAAAGAAAGACATTTTCAAACTGGCCGAGTCTTCAACTGTATGCCAGCCATACAACTTCTCTAAAGCAGACTACTCTAGGGCACATTCCAGCCTAAAGAAAACTGAACCAGAATAAAGTTGAGATAGGCAGCCACAAGACTGGATTCAGTTTGAGGATTACCATGATGTAAATTTATGTTTGGTTACATGTTGCATTAAATGTAGTTTACTTCAAAGTAGTTAATAGTCATTTACCTCAGCGGTCCCCAACCTTTTTGGCACCAGGGACTAGTTTTGCAGAAGAAAATTTTTCCACGCAGGGGGTGGGGTTGGGGGGATGATTCAGGCAGTAATGCCAGCTATGGCGAGCGGCAGATGAAGCTTAGCTCGCTCGCCCGCCCGCCGCTCACCTCCAGCTGTGTGGCCTGGTTCCTAACAGGCCTTGGACCAGTACCAGTCTGCTGCCCAGGGTTGGGGACCCCTGATTTACCTTATACTAACTAGATAAGGATACAAGTGGGTAAATCTATCTCCTCACTGCCTCCTTGAGACACACCCAAGTTTAATATGGTATTTTAGCCATATTTTGGAGGGCAATACCTTACCAGTTCAGAGAAAGACTACTAAACTGAGCCTTGCTACTTTTTATCTCTCAATTAGCATACAAAGACAGCTTATAATGGCACTAAAGCAATAAGTCTGCCTTTCAGCAGGCCATGTCACACAGGCCAACATTTAGATTTTGGACTTGAATTTGTAAGTGCTTAGGATTCTCTCCTTATCTGCATCTGTGGCTCAATATAAAAACTTTTAGTTTATACCTTTTTAGGAGCCATGGCCAAATAGGTGTTTCTTGATACAGAGATTTAATATACAGGAGAAATAAATGACCAATAAGGCCTTTAGAATCTGTATTAAAATACTATACTGTGGTATATTGTAGCAAGATGATTAACAGCACATTTGATGAAGAAATATACCCATCCATTCAAATTCCAGTTCTGCCTAATACCAACTGTTACCCTGATCCTTTACTATACTTCTCCTTTCCTTATTTCCTTATATTTAAAGTAAGGAGTCAATAGTATTTGGCTTATAGGATTATCATGAGGGTTAAGTAAGTTATTGTAATATAAGCAGGCAATGGCTTAAATACTATTCTAAATCATAATAAATACTATAGCTTTTGACAATATTTTTATACCTCTGTAACGTTTGATATGGTGATTTGTAATATACAATGTAATTCTTAAATCAAACTCGATGTGGAACAATGTTAACAAGAATACCAGAAATCACTTTTAGTATGGTAACAGAACAGTTAAAATATGCTAAAGATGTTTTATTTTTGTATAGGAGAGGATGTAAGCACATTTATAGTTGAATCTTTATATTTTGATATTGAAATAGAAATGTTGTTCATTCTTATAACCACTAGGGGAATAAAAATAAATAAAACTTCCAGTTCAATAGACAGAAAGGCAACAAGAAATATGATATGAATTCAAATGCATATTCACCCTTAAAGAGGAATATTTCTCTCAAACGCATGTAAAATATTATCAGAATTCATTAACTGCCTCCCCCTCCCCCATGTGCACACACACCTTTACTTATCAAAGTACAAATCTAATTGATTTCCTCATCTGACACCAATGTAATCAAACTTAATACTAGCAAAACAAAATTGAATGAACAGATTCCTGTAAAGAACTAAATAACCTTTAGATCAAGGAAGAAATGGAAGCATCAGTTACTGGTTATTAACAGACTTAAATAAAATTTTTTTAATGCAGAATAACTGTATTCTGAGAAGCTTTCATAGCCTTCAGTTATACTGGATACAAGTAAATTAAACCTTCAACTCAAGTATTTTGAAAAAAAAATCAAAGAAAAAATATAATGATCTTAGGAAAAATAACTAGCTTAGAAAAATATCATTAGAATTATCAGATATCAGATTCATATATTTCCTTTGAAAATATAGAGAAAACCCCACAATCCTGTTTTGGCTGATGAAGAACATCAAGAGAAAACATACATAGGTGACACTGCAAATAATAAATGTAATAAATCACAAATTCAAAGGAATACATCATCTAAAGAAGGTTATTATAACTTTGGATAAATGCTTCTGATAATAGTCATAAAATAGCTTTTTCCCCCTTGGAAACAGATAGAAATTGGTATAATATTCTCATCAAGAGGTAGGAATACAGACTAATTGCTCTGAAGAAATGAAAAACTTTATCAATAATAAACATCAGAGAAGCCTAGTGGTCTTACAGATAAAACATAGCAAAGTTCAAAAAGGTATTTATAGGATATAAAAACACAAAATAATTCTAAATGTAATTAATGAGGTCAGCATATAATTCATTGGGTTAGAAATAAGTTTAAACTAGGCTTAAATCAACCAAATTGACAAATACTAAGAGAAAACAATAAAAAACAAACAAAATATAGACCCATATTATAAATACAAATGGAGAAATTCCACAAAAGATCATTGTTAATGAAATCAAACAGAGTAATAAACATAGACCATGGACAGTTAGGCTTCAACTTAGAAATTTAGGTTTTATTTACATAGCTCGGTCTATTCAGGTATTATGGGAAAAGTATAATATCAGTAAATACTAGCATGCATTAAATAATGCATAATTATCTATTATAGTCTTTTATGCTTTGAAAAAAAGACAAACTTGTTAAATGACACCTAGAATGGATTAACTATATCAAAATTAGATATAATTTCTATACAAACTGCAAATGCCATATTAAACAACTCCACCCAATTCTCAGTGAAGAATTTATTATATTAAAAATAAAACAAATTTCTCCAACTAAATTGTTTGGAAGTTTTTATCCAATGCAATATAATTTTAAAAAATTGAATAGCACTTCTGGAGAAGAAATCATATAGGCATTTGAATTAGTCTTCACAGAAAGCACATTGTACTTGCATCCAGCTTGGTCTTCAATTCATCTTGAAAAATTCTCCATATAACCCAATAATCTTTTGTCACATTCTGCTCAGAAGATGCTGCAAATATTTAGTGTTCCCCTGAACCTCCCTCTTGTCACTTTCAAGGATAAACTTCACTATATTCTATCAGAGAAGGAAAGATAATGATGTAGAAACTGCCTCAACTCACTTCCTTCCCACACAGTTTACATTTATCCAAGATCATTCCTTTCATCTATCTTCCCATCACAGTGGAAGAGATCTCACTTTTATATCCAAAGTAAATAAGTTTCTGGAGTGGTGCTTAGGATAATTGTATTAAGATGGACAAAAATTGAATATGTTTATGCACCAGAGAGAACCTTATTGATACATCAAGGAAGTATGAGGTAGCTGGAAAAGATGGAATACATTCAACAGACAGGTTTTCTATTCAAAGGCTTTTCTAGAAGCCACCACGCTGAATTCTAAACTTCACTCCTTTTCTCCCACATCACCATATGCTTATTTTTTATCATATGTTGGGTTATATTTATGTTAGTGTTTTACCTTTTTCTCCACTATGTTATAATCACCCTCAGAAGCAATGTTAATAAATTCACTTACTATTTCACTTACTAAATCCATATATTTATTAAACCCATATCATGTGTCATGCATTCTACTAAAAGGATGGAGGAACAGAAGAAATGACTTCCTCATTCAATAGGACAAAGGTGTAAACTGATGTTAATTTTATATTTACTCATGTAGGCAATTACCTATCAAATTTCTAGGCAGTGGAAATGACCAAAGGTGCATAAGGTTTAGATATAAAAATATGATTGAACTAAGATCTTAAGAATGAGTAGGATTTAATTGGACATATATAATAGGTAATAATAAGAGGTACTATGGATGACAATTTAGTATTTGTTTGGAAAATCACATAGAAGTCTACGGTTCTTTGTGGCTTAGTTGCAACACTAAAGATATAATATAAATCATGTCATTACATCATGCAAAAATAATTATTAAGCACCTAGTTCTTAGTCAGCGTACCACATAAATTAATAAATACTGCCTTTTCCATGGAGCACCCATGTTAAGTAATTCAAATAGTTACAAAAAGAATCACAAAATCCTTAACAAACAATTTAATAAACACTAAATAATTACATGCATTAATAAAAATAAGAGTATATTTTGAAAGAAATATCATTTCTTTAACTAAAATAAAGGGGGCCAAATAAAGCTGGAACCCTGTACAGCCTTCCATTTCTGGTGCATAATTGTTTCTTTGTTGATTATCTCCAAGCCATAGGTAAGGCCCAGCTAGCACCATTCCTTATACTGATATAAAGCCCGTGTCTTCTCTCACTTGGCTGCTGGGCTTAAACAGTTCCCAGAGTGAAGAGACCAGTGAGCCTTGGCAGGAGAAAACTTCCCTCCTTGGAAAAGAGACTACGTAGAGGAATCAAATTAAATCTCAAAAGAATGTTAAGTGATTTGATAAGAATACATATATATTTGATTTCATCAAAAAATTGAAGAAACATCTGCATCTGCATGAAGTAAAATATAAGAGAGAGGGAGAGAGCTTGCTGTTTACGACCATACATTAACTTTATGCTAAGCTCAGCATAAATACGGTGGTATGGTGAATAATGGATTGTCACAGCAGATCCTATTTAGATGATATAAAGCCTCTCTATTAATTAGTTATAGTGGTAGCCCTTCCCATTTCCCTCCCAACAAAAATTATTCAGTTATTATTCAGAAAGGAGAAGCAAGTTCTGATAAGGTAGAAGCCAATATAGAAAGAACAAGCTCATTCAGAATTTACTATCACATTAGGTCTATTTTTTTTTGAATTATATTTATTTTTTATACAGCAGGTTCTTATTACTTATCTATTTTATACATATTAGGGTATATATGTCAATCCCAGTCTCCCAAGTCATCCCCCCACCACCCCCCACCCCTGCTTTCCTCGCTTGTTTTCCATACATTTGTTCTCTACATCTGCGTCTCTATTTCTGCCTTGCAAACCAGTTCATCTGAACCATTTTTCTAGATTCAACATATATGCGTTAATATACGGTAGTGTTTTTCTCTTTCTGACTTACTTCACTCTGTATGACAGTCTCTAAGTCCATCCACGTCTCTACAAATGACCCAATTTCATTCCTTTTTATGGCTGAGTAATATTCCATTGTATATATGTACCCCCAACTTCTCTATCCATTCGTCCATTGATGGGCATTTAGGTTGCTTCAATGACCTGGCTACTGTAAACAGTGCTGCAATGAACATTGGGGTGCATGTGTCTTTTTGAATTATGGTTTTCTCTGGGTATGTGCCCAGCAACGGGATTGCTGTGACATATGGTAGATCTATTTTTAGTTTTTTAAGGAACTTCCATACTGTTCTCCATAGTGGCTGTATCAATTTACATTCCCACCAACAGTGCAAGAGGGTTCCGTTTTCTCCACACCCTCTCCAGCATTTGTTGTTTGTAGATTTTCTGAGGATGTCCATTCTAACTGGTGTGAAGTGATAACACATTGTAGTTCTGATTTGCATTTCTCTAATAATTAGTGATGTTGAGAAGCTTTTCATGTGACTCTTGGCCATCTGTATATCTTCTTTGGAGAAATGTCTATTTAGGTCTCATGCACATTTTTGGATTGGTTTTTTGCTTTTTTGATATTGAGCTGTATTAGCTGTTTATATATTTTGGAGATTAATCCTTTGTCCGTTGGTTGTTTTGCAAATATTTTCTCCATTCTGAGCATTGTCTTTTCATCTTGTTTATAGTTTCCCTTGCTGTGCAAAAGCTTGTAAGTTTCATTAGGTCCCATTTATTTTTGTTTTTATTTCCATTACTCTAGGAGGTGGGTCAAAAAAGACCTTGCTGTGATTTATATCAAAGAGTGCTCTTCCTATGTTTTCCTCTAAGAGTTTTATAGTGTCTGGACTTCAATCCATTTTGTATTTTGTGTTATGGTGCTAAGGAGTGTTCTAACTTCATTCTTATACATGTAGCTGTCCAGTTTTCCCAGCACCACTTATTGAAGAGACTGTCTTTTCTCCATTGTATGCCCTTGCCTCCTTTGTCATAGATTAGTTGACCATAGGTGCATGGGTTTATCTCTGGGCTTTCTATCTTGTTCCATTGATCTGTATTTCTGTTATGTGCCAGAACCATATTGTCTTGATTACTGTAGCTGTGTAGTATAGTCTGAAGTCAGGGAATCTGATTCCTCCAGCTCTGTTTTATTCCCTCAAGATTGCTTTGGCTATTCGGGGTCTTTGTGTCTCCATACGAATTTTAAGATTTTTTGTTCTAGTTCTGTAAAAAATGTCAATGGTAATTTAATAGGGATTGCATTGAATCTGTAGATTGCTTTGGGTAGTATAGTCATTTTCACAATATTGATTCTTCCAATCCAAGAACATGGTATATCTCTCCATCTGTATGTGTCATCTTTGATTTCTTTCATCAGTGTCTTATAGTTTTCTGAGTACAGGTCTTTTACCTCCTTAGGTAGGTTTATTCCTAGGTATTTTATTCTTTTCATTTCAATGGTGAATGGGATTGTTTCCTTAATTACTCTTTTTTATTTTTTGTTGTTAGTGTATAGGAATGCAAGTGATTTCTGTGCATTAATTTTGTATCCTGCAACTTTATCAAATTCATTGATTAGCTTTACTAGTTTTCTGGTGGTATCTTTAGAATTCTCTATGTATAGTATCATGCCACCTGCAAACAGTGACAGTTTTACTTCTTCTTTTCCAATTTGGATTCCTTCTATTTCTTTTTCTTCTCTGATTGCCATGGCTAGGATTTCCAAAACTATGTTGAATAACAGTGGTAAGAGTGGACATCCTTATCTTGTTCCTGATCTTAGAGGAAATGCTTTTAGTTTTTCACCATTGAGAATGATGTTTGCTGTGGGTTTTTCATATATGGCCTTTATTATGTTGAGGTATGTTACCTCTATGCCCAATTTCTGGAGAGTTTTGATCATAAATGGGTGTTGAATTTTGTCAAAAGCTTTTGCTGCATCTATTGAGATGATCATATGATTTTATTCTTCAATTTGTTAATATGGTGTATCACATTGATTGACTTGCATATGTTGAATAATCCTTGTGTCCCTGGGATAATTTCCACTTGATCATGGTATATGATCCTTTTAATGTGTTGTTGGATTCTGTTTGCTAGTATTTTGTTGAGGATTTTTGCATCTATATTCATAAGTGATATTGGTCTGTAATTTTCTTTTTTTGTAGTATCTCTGTCTGGTTTTGGTATCAGGGTGATGGTGGCTTCACAGAATGAGTTTGGGAGTGTTCATTCCTCTACAATTTATTGCAAGAGTTTGGGAAGGATGAGTGTTCGCTCTTCTCTAAATGTTTGACAGAATTCACCTGTAAAGACATCTGGTCCTGGACTTTTTTTTTTTTTTTTGGAAGGTTTTTAATCACAGTTTCAATTTCATTACGTGTGATTGGTCTGTTCATACTTTCTATTTCTTCCTGGTTCAGTCTTAGGAGGTTATACCTTTCTAAGGATTTGTCCATTTCTACCAGGTTGTCCATTTTATTGGCATAGAGTTGCTTGTAGTAGTCTCTTATGATGCTTTTTATTTCTGTGGTGTCTCTTGTAACTTCACCTTTTTCATTTCTAATTTTATTGATTTCAGTCCTCTCCCTCTTTTTCTTGCAGAGTCTGGCTAAAGATTTACCAATTTTGTTTATGTTCTCAAAGAACCAGCTTTTAGCTTTATTGATCTTTGTTACTGTTTTCTTTGTTTCTATTTCATTTATTCCTGCTCTGATATTTATGATTTCTTTCCTTCTACTAACTTTGGGTTTTGTTTGTTCTTCTTTCTGTAGTTCCTTCAGGTGTAAGGTTAGATTTTTTATTTGAGATTTTTCTTGTTTCTTGAGGTAAGATTGTGTTGCTATAATCTTCCCTCTTTGAACTCCTTTTGCTGCATCCCATAGGTTTTGGATCATCGTGTTTTCATTGTCATTTGTCTCTAGGTATTTTTTAATTAACATCTTTATTGGAGTATAATTGCTTTACAATGGTGTGTTAGTTTTTGCTGAATAACAAACTGAATCATCTATACATATACATATATCCCCATATCTCCTCCCTCTTGCTTCTCCCTCCCATCCTCCTTATCCCACCCCTCTAGGTGGTCACAAAGCACCAAGCTGATCTCCCTGCTGCTATGCTGCTGCTTCCCTCTAGCTATCTATTTTGCATTTTTAATGGATAAAGAAGATGTGATCTGTGATCTCTTGGTTATTTAGTAATGTATTGTTTAGCCTCCATGTGTTTGTGTTTTTTACTTTTTTTTCCCCCATAATGATTTCTAATCTCATAGCATTGTGGTTGGAAAAGATGCTTGATATGATTTCAATTTTCTTAAATTTACTGAGGCTTGATTTGTGACCCAAAGTGTGATCTATCCTGAAGAATATTCCATGTGCACTTGAGAAGTGTACTCTGCTGTTTCTGGATAGAATGTCCTATAAATAGCAATTAAATGTATATGGTCTATTGTGTCATTTAAAGCTTGTGTTTCCTTATTACTTTTCTGTCTGGATGATCCGTTCATTGGTGTAAGTGAGGTGTTAAAGTCTCCCACTATTATTGTCTTACTGTCAATTTCCTCTATTATAGTTGTTAGCAGGTGCCTGATGTATTGAGGTGCTCCTATGTTGGGTGCATATATATTTATAATTGTTATATCTTTGTCTTGGATTGATCACTTGATTGTTATGTAGTGTCCTTCCTTGTCTCTTGTAACATTCTTTATTTTAAAGTCTATTTTATCTGAGTATTGCTACTCCAGCTTTCTTTTGATTTCCATTTGCATGCAATAACTTTTTCCATCCCCTCACTTTCAGTGTGTATGTGTCCCTAGGTCTGAAGTGGGTCTCTTGTAGACAGCATATATATGGGTTTTGTTTTTGTATCCATTCAGCCAGCCTGTGTATTTTGGTTGGAGCATTTAATCCATTCACATTTATGGTAATTATTGATATGTATGTTCCTATTACCATTTTCTTAATTGTTTTGGGTTTGTTTTTGTAGGTCCTTTTCCTCTCTTGTGTTTCTCACTTAGAGAACTTCCTTTAACATTTGTTGTAGAGCTGGTTTGCTGGTGCTGAATTCTCCTAGCTTGTACTTGTCTGTAAAGCTTTTGATTTCTTCATTGAATCTGAATGAGATCCTTGCCAGGTAGAGTAATCTTGGTTGTAGGTTCTTCCCTTTCATCACTTTAAATATATTGTGCCACTCCCTTCTGGCTTGTAGAGTTTCTGCTGAGAAATCAGCTATTAACCTTATGGGAGTTCCCTTGCATATTATTTGTCATTTTTCCCTTGTTGCTTTTAATAATTTTCTTTGTCTTTATTTATTTTTTTTTTTTCAATTCGATTACTGTGTGTCTTGGCTTGTTTCTGCTTGGGTATATCCTGCCTGGGACTCTCTGCAGTTCCCGGACTTGGGTGGCAATTTCCTTTCCCACGTTAGGGAAATTTTCAACTATAATCTCTTCAAATATTTTCTCGGGTTCTTTCTCTCTTCTCCTTCTGGGATCCCTATAATGCGAATGTTGGTGTGTTTGATGTTGTCCCAGAGGTCTCGTATGCTGTCTTCCTTTTTTTTACATTTTTTTTTTTCATTATTCTGTTCCATGGCAGTGATTTCCACCATTCTGTCTTCCAGGTCACTTATCCGTTCTTCTGCCTCAGTTATTCTGCTATTGATTCCTTCTAGTGTATTTTTCATTTCAGTTATTGTATTGTTCATCTGTTTGTTTGTTCTTTAATTCTTCTAGATCTTTGTTAAACATTTCTTGCATCTTCTCGATCTTTGCCTCCATTCTTTTTCCAAGGTCCTAGATTATCTTCACTATCATTATTCTGGATTCTTTTCCTGGAAGGTTACCTATCTCCACTTCATTTAGTTGTTTTTCTGGGGTTTTATCTTGTTCCTTCATCTGGTACATAGCCCTCTGCCTTTTCATCTTGTCTATCTTTCTGTGAATGTGGTTTTTGTTCCACAGGCTGCAGGATTGTATTCTTCTTGCTTCTGCTGTCTGCCCTCTGGTGGATGAGGCTATTTAAGAGACTTTTGCAAGTTTACTGATGGGAGGGACTGGTGGTGGGTAGAGCTGGCTGTCGCTTTGGTGGGCAGAGCTCTGTAAAACTTTAATCCGCTTGTCTGCTGATGGGTTGGGCTGAGTTCCCTCCCTGTTGGTTGTTTGGCCTGAGGTGACCCAGCACTGGAGCCCATAGGCCCTGTGGTGGGGCTAATGGTGGACTCTGGAGAGACTAACAGCAAGGAGTACTTCCCAGAACTTCTGCTGCCAGTGTCCTTGTCCCCTCGGTGAGCCACAGCCACCTCCTGCCTCTGCAGGAAACCCTCCAATACTAGCAGGTAGGCCTGGTCAGTCTCCTATGGGGTCACTGCTCATTCCCCCTGGGTCCTAATGAGCACAGTAATTTGCGTGTGTCCTCCACGAGTGGAGCCTCTGTTTCCCCCAGACCTGTCGAGGTCCTGCAATCAAATCCTGCTAGGCTTCAAGTCTGATTCTCTAGGAATTCCTCCTCTCGTTGCTGGACCCCAAGGTTGGGAACCTGATGTGGTGCTCAGAACCTTCACTCCAGTGGGTAGACTTCTGTCATATAAATGTTCCCCAGTTTGTGAGTAACCCACCCAGGGGTTATGGGATTTGATTTTATTGTGATTGCACCCCTCCTACCGTCTCATTGCAGCTTCTCCTTTGTCTTTGGATGTGGGGTATCATTTTTGGTGAGTTCTAATATCTTCCTGTCAATGATTATTCAGCAGTTAGTTGTGATTCTGGTCCTCTTGCAAGAGGGTGTGAGCGCACATCCTTCTACTCTGTCATCTTGGAACCACTCTCTCTCATTAGGTCTTTAAAACTGGCTGATGAGGTATTTGGTAATTTCCACTTGCAGTGGCAAATAAAAGAAGCAGCTTCACTTCTAATCTTGCTAGCAACATTATTCACAGAACATAGTCACTGAAAAAGACTCATGTTAACTTTAAACTCATATTTTGTCAGTTAAAATTCATGCCTCTTATCCCCTCACTGGATCACTGCTTTGTTGAAAAGTAGCATCATTTACAATCCTGAGAGCAGGGGATTGGGGTGCCAGGAACTGCAAATGTGTTGTCTTCTGACCTCAGCAATGGTTTAGGAGTCCAAAGAATAGTGCAACATACTTTCAACAAGGAAAATTCTCTTACAAAACGAAAAACAAAAAAAACAAATATGTATATAGGATAAAAGTAAAACAGGTGGTAAGGCCTCCACTAAGTAGCTTTTCATTTATTCTTTTATATTCTTTTCTTTCTGATTATTTCACCAAATAGGATTTTAAGTGTATTCTTCCTCTCTATTCCATGAAGTATTTCTGCCAAATCTGTAATCACAATAGAAGCCTTCAAAGAAAAAATTATTATGCATTTTTTTAAATTTAGTACTTTCAAGTGCTTATTACTTTAAAGATTTTCTTTTATCAAATGGTGATAACCCAAGAAGGGTTGGCGCCTCAGAAATCGAAACCTGCTATATTCTGCAAAGTTACATACAGATAACATCAATGAATTAATTCATAGATTCTAAAAATTATAAACGGAAATGTGAATTCTAGACCTTATTCCTTATGTACCTCAGGTTGAGAAAAGGCATTCAACTTTTCTCCCTAAACTTTCTTCTGGGTCACTCTCTTCTACTCACACCAGTTAGACAATAAGAAGGAATAATCAGCTTCCTGGACACTGATCGGCTCACATTCCCAGGTAGGGGCAGGCATCGGTGGCTGCAGCCAACTCTGGAGACCCTTGTCTTAGCACATGTTCAGGTGCAGTGGGACAAGATTCAGAATTTGTCTTAGTGGGGAGAGATAGGTCACATCCTCCAAACTTCCAGAGGTTTCTACATTGGAGGATTTGGCTTTGCTTCCTTTTGAGATACTCTTTTAAGTTTATAACTCTGTGGGGAACAGTGGCAGTGATACAGAGCAGGATCCAGATATGTTTGTTTTGCAGAGGGGGATATGGGACCCAACTTGTCCTTGGCTATCCATTGAGACATTCATAGTTTTATCTGTCCCCCACAGATTGCCACTGCCATGCTTTGAACAAGTCTTTCTTGTCAGGTAATCTCCTAGGTATTTATTTGCTACCCATTAAGACTTAATTTCAGGACATACTGGGACACGAGAATATTCAAGGCTTTCTAAAGCTCTGTTTCCTTGAATCACATGCACAAACGTACGTTTAGTAGAACCTTACTATCTGTCTAAGAAGCAACAGACTCAAATCACTTTCTGCAGTCATATTTTTCTTTCATCCCATCACCTATTTCAAAACAGGGGATTATTTGTTACTTTGGAATAGGATGGTCTCTCATTCTTAAAATACCATTTCTCCCATACCTTTTGGTTATATCCTGAATTGCCTTTGATTCTCTAAATGCTTAGCTATTTATAAACCTCTTACATTTTTTTCTGAAGACAATTTGTACAGAATTTCTTATTCCTTGACTTAAAGGTGGATCGCTATGGGAGAAAAAAAGAGTAAGAACCAAGAGAAAGGGAAAATAGTTGATGTTTAAAAATGTCTTTCCATGTCTGTCTATCCATATATCCACCTACAATTTGAGCTAAAGCTATTAAAATTGAGTGAAGTTGGTACAATGCCTACTTATTTTGTAAAAATGAAATACTTTCCCTATTTACAGTCCTTATTCTTTTCTACCTAATTTTTGTGACAAAGCTAGTTGTCACTAAACCCAGAATGTTATTTCTTTGATATTCTCACCTTACAAATTTTCTGTTAGAGGGGTTTAACCTGGAATCTATGAATACAAAGCAGGCAGTCCATGAATCAGGGTGGGAAAATATTAGCTACATCTATGTTCTCACTAACTTTTAACTGAAAATTACATATAGATAATAAACTATGGTAGTATTAATATCTGTGAATTGGCAATCAATATAAATTACAGATATATTCATGTAATAGTACAGCTTATGCAAATCCTTAAAATGTATTTGCATTTAACATTATAAAATTTCAGTATTTATTGAAACCACAACTAGATCTTGTTATTTAATACATTAATAAAGAAGTAGGTATATTAGTCTATCTTTATTTTGATTTTAAATTTTTTATAGCTAAATTTCAGTATAACTAATTTCTTTTATAATTGCATGCATTTCATTATTTACAATTAGAAACATTATTTAAAGAATGGTATATAACCTCACACTGGTCAGAATGCCCATCATTAAAAAGTCTACAAATAACAAATGCTAGAGAGGGTGTGGAGAAAAGGGAACCCTCCTACACTGTTGGTAGGAATGTAAGTTGGTACAGCCACGGTGGAAAACAGTATGGAAGTTCTTCAGAAAACTAAAAACAGAATTGCCATATGATCCAACAATCACACTCCAGACAAAACTCTAACTCAAAAAGATACATGTACCCCTATGTTCATAGCAGCACTATTCACAATAACCAAGACATGGAAACTACTTAAATGTCCAACGACAGATTAATAGATAAAGAAGATGTGGTACATATATACAATGGACGACTACTCAGCCATAAAAAAGAATGAAATAATGTCATTTGCAGCAACATGGATGGAACTAGAGATTATCATACTAAGTGAAGTAAGTCAGAAAGAGAAAGACAAATACCATATGATATCACTTATATGTGGAATCTAAAATATGACACAAATGAACCTATCTGTGAAACAGAAACAGATTCATGGGCACAGAGAATACATTGGTGGTTGCCAAGGTGGAGGGGAGATGGGGAAGGGATGGTCTGGGAGTTTGGGGTTAGTAGATGCACACTGGTATATATAGAATGCATAAACAACAAGGTCCTACTGTACAGCACAGGGAACTATATTCAGTATCCTGTGATAAACCATAACAGAAAAGAATATGAAAAAGAATATATATATATATATGTGTGTGTGTGTGTGTGTATATATATATATATATATATATATATATATATATATATATATATATAACTGAGTCAGTTTGCTGTACGGCAGTAATTAATACAACATTGTAATTCAACTATACTTCAATTAAAAACAAAAAAAGGAATGGGTACATAATCTTTACCCGATGGCCAAAGAGATACATGGCACACACACACAAAAGTTTAGGAACCCCACATGTGACTGTAGTTTCTGATAGAGCCAGATATATTTCTATAACACCCATGTCACTAGCAGAATTATGAGGGCTTTTAGTTAGTGAATTGATGTTTTCTGATCCTTGATTTGAAATCTTCTTGTATAGAAATATGATTAAACAAGAAAAAGAAATAATGTAATGCTTACTTATATTTGACCAAAAACAAGAAAGCAATTGTTCTTTACTAACAGTCAATGGATGGAGTGACACTGATGCCCATGCCCTCACCAGGTCCACATATCTGTCAAGTCACTTGTCACTTATGTGGAAGGATTCCTAAAGGAAGGGGGTGTAATTATAAAGAGTTGATAATGATGGACTCATTAGTCTTTCAATAGCAGAACTTTACAATATATTGTATTTTATATGCTATAAAATGCCCCTAATATGGGTATTTTTTTTTTTTTGGAAAAATACTTTTAATAGTAGATTCTAGTCATTTGTAATGTAATGGATTGAGTTTAAGAAGGAGTCACACAACTTCCTGTGTGAGAATGAGTGGGAGCACTCATTCTCCCACTCATTTTTTTTCACTTTACAGAGATAAGTAAATGTTTCAAATTTGCTGACCTTTTCTGTAGTAAGTCAGTAGTTTGCTACCAAGCAGTTATAATCAAAAATAATAAAGACACATAATCTGTCATTTCAATATAAAGGTGGCATTTTAATATTAATGGAGAAAGTAACTGCTGTTCAAAGGAAAGTTTTCCTATGGAGAGACTAGTTTAAGAGAGGTGCTTGCAAATTTTTTCATCTTTATGTGTTTTAGTTGCCAAAAATGATTATGTGCCATCTATATGTGGTAATTTCAAAACACTAAAAGGCTTCTAAATTAAAATTTTCAGTTGTTTTTAATTTATTTGGTAAAAATATAAAAATAATGCAGTATCTTAGTTTGGAAGAACTTTCTAGGAACATGGAAAATACAAATTTTCTATCTGTATTTCAGCAAAAATCTGTATATAATTGGAAAAGTAAATTGAAAAATCATCATAATGGTTTGATAAGTGCATTTAATAATGCCTTTTCCCCATTTTTCACATGTGGATTTTTGTACAGTATTTTTCTCTTTCTCAACCTATGATAGCCCATAAAACTACTATTTAAAAACAAAAGAAAAACACTGGACTTTGCAAAAGATGCCTAAATTGGTAAACCCACATTTTCAAAAATCATGAAATAATCATCTGCTCACAACAGAAATATCAGCATTAATTTTAGTGAAACCAAATGTTTTGTACTATTAATAAGACTATAATTAAATATTTTATATACATATGTCTCACCTCATTAACTTACTATGTTTAATGTATTTTATGATATAAACATTCTCTTAGTTTGGTTGTATGTGTATATAGTTTATTGAAGTTAATAAACATATATTAGGATAGAATATTTAAAGTCTTTTCACTAACAGAGCACATAATCCAAAAAGTTGGCACATCACTGGAATAAACATGAAAGAATTTCCATGAGTGAATAGATTTAATCTTTGTCAAAAGATATTTTGTAAAATTCATTTACTGTTATATTGACTGCTTTGCTTTTAATATATCAAATGATCATTTGAAAACCATTTCCTCTTGAAGGTCACTTGAAATGACTTTTACTAGCAAGGCTATTCCTTTCATGTTTCAATTATTTCATGACTTCTTATAATTATGGTCATATTCTTTATGCTCCTTGTTCCATGATATGGAAGTCCTCTCTTGCATAAGTATGGTCTCCTAAGTAACTTTTTGAGCTACACATGAGTTTTTATTAACTTTTGTTGTTCTCTCACACCCTCTCTCCACTATCAATGCCTTAGGTTTGGCTATTCAGATCTCGTGCCCAGATTAGTACAAGAATCTCCTAACCAGTTTCCCTATTCCTTGTAGCATTTTCAAGGTTACTGCCAGAATGATATTTCCAAAAAGTAACCCCATACTCAAAACTCTTCAATGGCTTGCTTTCAGCCTCAAAATAATATCCCAATTCCCGAGGCTTGTGACAAAGTTCCTGCTGGATTGGCCCCTCATCACCTCAGCCTCTTTTAGACCCTGTGCACCACCAGAAGTGAGCCAGCTTGTTCAGCACACCATTGCACGGGCAGTTTCCTTTGCTGAAAACCCCATTTCTGACACCTAACACCTTATTTCTTAATTCTGGAATCTTCTGTTCTTACACATCTGATGTTTATCCTTCCTCTGTTCCATTTCATTTGGTTAATCATCCCTAGTCTATACTTCAATTGCTCCCACATTAATGTTTATCAACTCATTTATCATATTTTAAATTAAGTTATATAATTGGCAAGAATACCTAGACAAAGTCTTTGACCAGAAATTCTAAAATGTGACAATTCCCTAAATTTACCCACAGAAATGGAATGTTGAAAGCTCCTGTGAAATTATATCAAAAATGGTATAATTTTCCCTCTGAATTATAGTATTTATTGACGTTAGAGGAGAAAACATTTCCTAAAACAAGTAAAAAGGATTCGTTGTACGTACTGAGACTAATTGAAGAATGTGTATGTATTTTTAATATCAAAAGATTTTACCTTTTATGTTTTTAAAATAAAGATAATTGACTATCCTGTCTTTACATGAGAATCAAATATTCCTCTTTTAACTTTTACATTATATTTATTCATACATTCAAGCATAACACAAGCATATGAAGCATTTATTCTGTCCCATGCACTGTTCCAGGAACTGGGCATATAATAGTGAAAACAAGAGATAAGGCATAGGCCCTGACTTTTCCCCCCGAGCAAACATACAAAATATATGAAGTAATGGTCTTCGTAAGGATGTTGAAAAGCCCACAAACAATATCCCTCTTCCTACATATTTACCTATTTATTGATTTACTTCTATCTGATAATGCTGTGATGATTTAGCCCTTCATCCAGACTAGATACCTCAGAATATTTTTATTATAAATTGAGGGTGTACAGCATTATAATTCAACATCTATATATATTATAAAGTGATCACCACAAGTCTAGTTGTCATCCATCACCATATAGTTAAGCCCTTTCACCTATTTGACCCACCTCCGAACCCCCTTCCCCTCTGTTCTCTGTATCTATGACTTTTTTTTTTGATTCCATATATGAAAAATTATGTGGTATTTGTCTTTCTACATCTGACTTATTTCACTTAGCATAATAACCTCAAGGTCCATCCATGTTGCTGCAAATGGCAGTATTTCATTCTTTTTCTTGGTTGAGTAATATTTCATTGTATATATATATGTCACATCTTCTTTATCCATTCATCTATGTCTGGATACTTACTTTGTTTTTATATCTTGGATATTGTAAATAATGCTAGAGTGAACATAGGGGTGCATATATTTTTTGTATTAGTGTTTTCATGTTTTTTCTATATATACCCAGAGGTAGAATAGCTGGATCATATGGTAAGTTATATTCTTAATTGCTTGATGAACCTTTATTGTTTTTCATAGTGGCTGTATCAATTTACAGTTCCAATGTACAAACAGTGTACAATGGTTCCCTTTTCTCCATATCTTCTCCAACATTTGTTATTTTTTTGTCTTTTTAATAATTGCCATTCTGACAGGTGTGAGGTGATATATCATTGTGGTTTTGTTTGCCTTTTCCTGATAATTAGTGATGTTGAACATCTTTTCATGCGCCTGTTGGTCATCTGTATGTTTTCTTTGGAAAAATGTTTATTTAGATTCTCTGCCAATTTTTTAATCAGGTTGTTTAGTTTTTGTTGTTGAATTCCTTATATATTTTGGATATTAACCTCTACCAGATATATGATTTGCAAATATCTTATCTCTTTTAGTAGGTTGCCTTTTTGTTTTGATGATGGTTTTCTTCACTGTGCAGAAGCTTTTTAGTTTGATGTAGTCCCATTTGTTTTGTTTTTGTTTCTCTTGCCTTTGGAGTCAGAACCACAAAAAAATCACTAAGACTAATGTCAGGGAGCTCACTGCCTATATTTTCTTCTCGAAATTTTATGGTTTCAGATCTTACATTCAAGCCTTTAACCCATTTTGAGTTAAGTTTTGTGTGGATAGTGACTTGGTTTCTCAAATATTCTAATTTTAACTATAAGGAAAAACACTAATTACCCTTATTAAATAGCATAAAAGCTCCATAAATCAGTTAAGGCTATTTCAAAAGTAAAATTAAAATACAACAGAAAAAGAAGAAAGCACTCTTTACTTAAGAAGATAAATTGATACACTGTATACAGAGTGATTTAACAAATGCAAAAAAAATATGATGCCTTTTAAAAGTGTGTGTACTGAGGGAACAAGATTAATACATTCATTCAGATGCTAATTTACAAACTAAAATTATTCTTAAAATGTATTCTGATTAAATCTCTCATATTCAAGCTGGGAGTATCTTCAAAAGTTGTATTGATACGTAATCCTGCTACAGTGGCTCTACTTCTGGCTGATTTCAACTTTTAACTATTATTTTCAGAATGGATTGCAAGTAGAAACACCACATTGTTTTTTCCACAAAACTTTTCCACTATCATCACATGAAAACTGATTATTTCATAAATAAATATTGGGTTGGCCAAAAGGTTTGTTTGTTTTTTCCATAAGATGGCTCTAGTAACACTTAGTTGTCTTGAACTTCATTCGAAACAATTTTGTCAGATTGTATGTTACAGCTGTCATATCATCGTCCATTTAAAAAAAGACTTACCAAAATTGGTGAATTTTTGTGTAGCCATTTTAATATTGAAGATGGAAGGAAAAGCAACATTTCAGTATATTACGCTTTATTATTTCAAGAAAGGTAAAAACACAACTGAAACGCAAAAAAAAAAGATTTGTGCAGTGTATGCAGAAGGTGCTGCGACAGATCAAACGTGTCAAAAGTGGTTTGCGAAGTTTCGTGCTGGAGATTTCTCGCTGTATGATGCTCCACGGTTGGCTAGACCAGTTTAAGTTGATAGCGATCAAATCGAGACATTAATATAGAACAATCAACATTATACCATGCGGGAGATAGCTGACATATTCAAAATATCCAAATCAAGCGTTGAAAGTCATTTGCTCCAGCTTGATTATATTAATCACTTTGATGTTTGTGTTCCACATAAGTTAAGTGAAAAAACCTTCTTGACTGTATTTCCGCATGTGATCCTCCACTTAAATGTAAAGAAAACATTCCATTTTTTAAACAAATTGTGATGAGTGATGAAAAGTGGATACTGTACAATAATGTGGAACAGAAGAGATTGTTGGACAAGTGAAATGAACAACCATCAACCACATCAAAGGCTGGTATTCATCCAAAGAATGTGATGATGTGTATTTGGTGGGATTGGAAGGAAGTCCTCTATTATAAGCTCCTTCCAGAAAACCAAACGATTAATTCCAGTAAGTACTGCTCCCAGTTAGACCAACTGAAAGCAGCACTCGACGAAAAGCATCCAGAATTAGTCAATAGAAAATGCATAGTCTTCCATCAGGATAACACAAGACCACATGTTTCTTTGATGACCAGGCAAAAACTGTTACAGCTTGGCTTGGAAGTTCTGATTCATCCACTGTGTTTGCCAGACATTGTACCTTGGGATTTCCATTTATTTAGGTCTTTACAAAATTCTCTTAATGGAAAAAATTTCAATTCCCTGGAAGACTGTAAAAGGCACCCGGAACAGTTCTTTGCTCAAAAAGATAAAAAGTTTTGGGAAGATGGAATTATGAAGTTGCCTGAAAAATGGCAGAAGGTAGTGGAACAAAAGGATGAATACATGGTTCAATAAAGTTCTTGGTGAAAATGAAAAATATGTCTTTTATTTTTACTTAAAAGCTGAAGGCACTTTTTGGCCAACCCAATATTTCCAGCCAATGATGCTTTTACTATGTACATAAGTAAATGTCTATTTAAAGATATATATATAATATTCATTTCCTAAAGATTAAGTTGCTTAATGAAAATAAAGCACTTTTACTGTACAATTTTCAACTTTGCTTTTTGTCCTTGGTAGGAGCCAGAAGTGTATATATGCATTTCTTGTTCAAAACATTTACTGCCTCTTCCTTTGTCCCATTCTGACTGGCCCCCTTCTATCAGTTCCTTTTGTATAGGAAAATTAGGCTTTCTAATCTACCAACATAAGGTACCCGACTTGTTTTGGTCAATGAAATGTGAGTGGAGGTGATGTGTGCTAGTTTCTAGTAGAAACTTTAAAGCCATTGCATGGTTCTACCATAGCACTTTCCCCTTCAATGTGAAGCCAGCATGTTTCAGGTAGGACCTTCAACTTCACATTCATGCTAGAATAAAGATCTGCAACCACTCTGTGCAGGGAGCCCAGATCAAATGCTCTGTGATCTCAGAAGCTGGGCTTCAAGCTCTGGTTCCGGACCAGCTCCTATTGAGGCCCCAAAGTTCAGCGTTCAAGGGAAAATACCTTGAACGCTGAACTTTTTATTTCACCTTTTGAACCTCAATTTCCTCAGCTTTCAAGTGGATACTATCAAATTTGTAGGATTGTTAGAAACTTTAAATGTTTTTGGTACACAGTAAACTCTCATTAAATGACCTAATTACATATATGACCAATAATATAACTAGAGTCTAGGAGAAACACATTTATTTATTCTCCCTAACTGAGCGACAATTAAAAATGTTTCTTGTCTGAACAACTTACGTATTCCTCTCTAATGATTTCTGAAAATATTGAAAGTACGGCAAAGAAGCACTTAAAAGTTATTAGAAAAGATTTATATAAGTATTTTCACAAACCAGGTAGTGGTAGTTTAGAGAAAGACCCCTTTTCCTATATTTTAGAGAACACTATTCAGACAAACTACTTCATATATTTGGAAACATAGATATTTTAGAATTTTCTTCACATTGTTTCTTATTTTTAAGAGAGACACAAAATTTCATTTAGATTTAGATTAGTACCCAAGCCTATCAAAGGTACATTAACAAGTTTTGTGCTTTCTAATGACAGATACATATAAACAGAGATTACTGGTGTTGGAATAATGAACATATTACTTGCATTGTATTTATTTTAATATTCATTTTAATTTAACTAGTTTATTTTCTTTAAAAGCGACATATTTATGGCAAGTGTTAAAGGTTTTGCAGTTTGCAATATGTTTAAGTCAGCTGATAAAAATATATAAATAAATATATAACACAGGTAATATAAGGATATGTCAAAATCATAGACAGTATTAATGTGAATAACTAACTATAAATTAGAAAATACTGTCATAAAATAGGGTTACTGATTAATATAGTTTCCTGATTTACAAAATCTCTTTAATACCTCTCCTCTAATCCAGGTAACCTAATTCATTCTTTTTAGAACATATTTTATAATTATTTTCCTTACCCTCTCTTCTCAATTTTTATTATTTTTCTCATCTGTTCTTCTTTATTACCATGGAGTAAATATAAAATAAATATATATATAAATGTATATATAGATATACAAACCACTTTAGCTTCCAGAAAGCACAATTTTAAAATACTGTGGTCTCTTTATAATAGAGTTATAAATACTCTTTAAAATATAATTATAACTTGTTCTTTAATGTTCTCCACTTTTCACATATTTGTCTTATATACTCAAGTAGAAAGTATAGTTTTTGGTAAGTCAAGATTGTAACATTTCCATAGTGCATGGAACACTGGACTAGAGTCTATGATCTTTAATTTCTAGTCCTGGCTTAGTTATTCATTCATGAATGTATTAATTACATACTCTGGTTATCAATTTTCCTTTCTTCAGAATGACAGAATTGAATTTTCTTGCATCTATTATTCTTCCCAGATCTCTAATGAAAGAAGATGTGTCTCTTTAAAATATTGACATTTCCTGCCTTTATATAAATTCATTTTACAGATATAGGCATTTTTAGTTCAGACCTCCTAATTGGTTTTCGTCTGCCATTTTTGACCCACACTATTTTTATCAAAAATTAGATAGAAAAATCATTAATAATCATGATAGATCTCTAAATCTTGAGGCTCACTTATTAGAATCAACACTTTTTAATAAGTTTTATGAATTGTTCTGTCTTCCCTACTGAAGTGGGAATACCTTAAGGGCATAATCATCTCGACAAATTCATTTTTGTATTTTCATAACACATAAACTGCCCTGCATGTTTGGGTCTGTAAAAACGTTTATTGAATAAAAGAAACAAAACAAATAATATCTGGTTTTCTAGCACTGTTCTCATTGAAAAGGCCTAATTTTCTGGAATCCTCAGTTCAGAAACTTGATACAGTTTCATGGTAGATGCTAAAACTAAAACTGGAAAAATAATTTTGTATCATCAACTTTTAGGCTGATTTTCATCAGGTAAAGCCAGACTCTACATTTAGAAAAGGAGATAATAACATAGAAGAATGGAGAAATGCAGTTATTAGAAGTGGGAGATGATATCATTGCTATATAGGAGATACCAAACATTTCACTTAGCTGTAAAAAAAAAAAAAAAAAAAAAAAAAGGATATTTAAAAGATTTAGCTTTTTACTTTATCTTAGGAGGTTCTCTTTTCCATTTCTATGGTAACTTACTGCTCATTATCTAATAATTGCAGGTACACTTATAAAATCATATTCTGAGAGTTTACTTTTTAATTTTGATCCCCTTTCCCTTTGCTGCTTCCATCTGCTTTGAGTGTGACTGATGATGTTGGGAGCCTTTGCAGCATCATTGCCTCATGTACTTTGTATGCATGAAGAAGATGTAATCTCAGATGATCAGGCATCTATTACTCCTATGAGGAAATATCTACAATAAGCAATTAATTGTGTTTCAGATCCTCCAGTTAGTCATTTATAGAAGATTTAGCAGTACTGTTCATGGACATTCTATTGATCTGTATGTGTGGCTAATTTATCTTCCCTTTCCTATGACTGAAGATAATATAGAGCATATTTTTTCTTTTCTTTCAACAGATTATCATGCACTAGATTTGCTTTTTTCCCCCTCCTTAAAATGTTATTGAATTTATTTATAAAGTCCAGCATTTCTGTGTACTATATGATTCTTATTACCACATGAATACATTTACAAAAATACAGAAGCTTGAACCTAATTTAATAAATAAGTAAAAGCAATGCCCTTGAAGTTCTCTCTTTAACTGCTCATAGCTAACCCTCATAACACAGAACACAGAGGCTTCAAAGAAATGCTCCTTTCCCTTCCCTTTCATTTCTCCTCAACACACATGAACACATACACAAATGTACTGCAGAGGCTTAAGATTGTCCAATGCTGCAGAAAATACTGCCTTTCTAGGATCTATCATAGTCTAAGAGTATTTTGTGACAAGAATAGTAGTTCCACCAGAAAAGGGGTAGAGAAGGGGACTTTAACAATTTATTCTCTTTATTTTCAAACATACCCACTACAGAAAATTATAGAGGGAGTCATTAGTTTACACAAATTTTCTTAAGCTTTTTCCTCCAATGGCAGCAGAGAGTTTCTGGAAAGAAGCAGGGAGGGAAGAAAACAACAACACAATCTTCAGTATTTAAACTAGGATTCCTAAACTTTAACCAGCTTTTGGAAGCATCCTCTGAAATGCATTTTTCTTGTTTTCCTGGGGAATTTTTTCCCACTTCATATCTATCACATCAAGTTTTAAAAAATGAATGCTAATTCATATATAGTCTGCTAAAGGCAGAAAAAGCAAAAAAAAAATAATAATAATAATAATCACAGCCACTTCCCAGTTAAATAATAACGTGAATTTTTGCTGTTTCATTTCTTATTCTTCTCTTTTCCCGTATCTCAAAGGACACCTCTTAGTATTCCAGAAGAAGTCCAAGATTTGCATATAAATCTAATTGTGTGTATTCATGCAAAACTTTTCAATTCATGACAAACTATCCATAGATATTAAAATTAATTTGTGAGGAAAGAGCCATTGTGTTCAGAGATAGAAAGTGTCAAGCCTCCTGCTCCTGCACGTTTTACTACCACTTAGCTGTACACAAAGTGGACTTATGAAAAGTGCTAAACATTCACCTAAGAAAAGGGCTATATATTTGAGAAAGGTGCATCTATGAACTGTGTCTCACATATCGGTGTACATTTGCATATGTACTTGATGCTTTCATTTTTATTGAATGGAAATGTAAGGCTTTACATATTTAGAGTAGATTGATCTAAATAAGAAATCATTTAAGCCTAAGACAACTGAAAGTTATTTTTATCACTTGGATCATATAGTAATCCACGAAGCTATTTAACAATGGACTAGCTATTTAAGTATTTACTCTGTGTAAATCAATATTTCTGGCTAAAATCAGGAACATTCAATTCTCAGATTTTTAAATTAATCTTTTTAACCAGGTTGAATTCAGTAGATATGATATTTATGTATTCAGTTAAGTCTTATCCTAGGTGTAGTGACCATTTTTCTGCTGATGTAAGCCATAGGGCTTTCTACAAATTGCGTACATTAAGGGAGACAGAATGGGATACTTCCTGTAAATATTATGCACCTTCGTATTTTGATGGTGACTTCTCCATTTCCCATCAGCTCTCTTTAATTGTGAAATTCCAAAGCTCAATGTTTACTTCCTGGGAGTCTATCATCACACTATGTCTATAGTTGAACTTATCAGTAAAAAAAAAAAAAAAAAAAAAGACACAGTATCTATTGATGCAGGTGGAACAATAATATCAAAACTGGCAAAGGGAATTTTATTATTAAACACATATGAGAAAAAACATCAAGGTCCATTTCTTATATTTATAGCTTTCTCAAAGCTACTGTTTAGGCCTATACCTGTTATCATGGGGTTAGGAGAGAGAAGTTTAAGACTGCAATCTTTCCACAGGTTAGTAGTGGAAGTGGTATCCTGAATAGCACTTGATTTATCGTATTTCCTGTCTTTTTGTTAGAAATTTTAGACTATGGGCTTAAGTCATCCACTATGATATACTGGTCGTTCATGACTTTATCCAGTGTAATATAATTAACATCATGAACATAACAGGTAAAGAAGAAGATATGTTTGGCCTAAAAGTTCAAGTAAAATTTTTAAAAACATCAGTTGACTTTGGAAGGAGTCCAGTTGTTTGGAAACACTTGCTCTTATCAATTCAAATAAGAAAAGTTAAAATTTAGAAACTATTATTAACACAAAGTCAGAAATTCTGTATCTTGGAATTTCTCTTTCAAAGTGAGCTATCTAGGTAAATTACCACAAAATTGAGTTTAAAATAATTATCTGTTACCAAATAAAATTTGGATAATCTTTGAAAAGGCCCCGAAGGAGATATAACATTTCATACCTATATAATGAGAATTGCTTTTCAGACTTAAATATGTGTATCTCAATGTCGTGTTTGTTTATAACAAAGACCTCTATTCCTAAGTTACTAAAATGTAGAGAAAAGAAAACTAATGGACGTTTATAATACTCACATAGGCAATTAAGCTTATTCTGCTTATTTCATTCAAACATTCTATTTTCTAGCTGGTAACGACAGAAATATCAAATCTTCTTTAAAAAAACCCAGTCAGTTGATAGCCTAAAATCGATAGAGTTTGCATATGTCCATTCAAGGATAGAATTTAATTTTTGAAATTTGGGATGATAGCTACTTCTTAAATGCTACTTGTACAGATAACCTCTTACTATGACAGTTGCATAACAACTAAATTTTCTGCCCTTGAAGTCAATGAGAGTTCTGTTCCCAGAAATGTGACCGCAAATTGACTTACTCTAATACCGTAGATTTTATTATTTACTTATGAGGCCTCCCTCATGCGCATTAGGAGTTGACAAGAGTTCGTGGATGGGAGAATAATTATTTACTAAATGTAATACATTAATTTCAAAAGGTTTACTTTTCAATTGATAAGCTCATGATGAATATGTCATCAAGGTACGACGATATTTTATCTTTCAGATGTTCTTAATCTGGAAACCATTAAGACTATATGCAACCTAAATTCAAGTTGTTTAGCAGTGATTCTGTAATGTCTACTGGAAACTTTATGTCTACACTAATGAGATTTGTATATCAAATCACATTTTTATTTCAAGAGGAGTAGCATGGGATTTTTAATATCTAGATCTTTGAGAGTAAATATATTTCAACGTATGTGGTACCATTTTTTCATAGCTTTTAAATAATAATCAACTAGGAGAGTTATTATAATAAAGAAATATTATAACAGGATATTCATCTAATAAATAAATCTTAATAATCATTAGAAAAAGTCACTACAATGTGTGTCACATGAAAACCAGAAACATTACTTGACTAATCCGAATTTCAAAAGGTATGGAAATTCATTTAAATAGAATTGGATTTCTACTTTTTTGAAACCAGCCAAATATTCAGTGAATTAGAATTTTTGTTTTATATACATTTTCCAAAAAAGACAAATAAAATTCATTATGACATAATTAAGTCATAAATTATAAAAAAAATACTTTATCTGTTTGCTTTATTCTGGACAGGCAAAAACACACACACTCACATATGCAGAAAGAGGAAAGAAAAAACAGATATCAAATATACCAATGCTAAGAATTGAATCCATAAAGTAAAACTATGAGAATAATTTTACTTTCCTTCCCCTTAGTTAAATTAACACCAGGGTTTATATAATTTCATTAAAGAAAGATATTTAGACTATTGCAATGTATAAAACCAACAACTATAATAAAGGTTGCTCAACTAGACTGAATAGTATAATAACTAATACTACCTTTGAGTAATTTACAGTCTACAAGTTAAGAAAGACATAACAAAATGAATGATGTGCAGGAATGGAAGGAATCATCTGGCACTAGGCAGAGAAAAAGAAAGAATAAATGTAGGAAAAAGTCCTGTGAAGCTTAGGAGTCTCCCACCCTAGAAATTGCAGTGGTCATAAATGAATGAACATTTGCAAAAGAAATCACTTACAAGTCCTACTTTAGAATTATAACTTCTATTTTGCTCTTGACAAAGATAGCTTTCCCAAGAAAGTAAAGAAAAAGTAATTTTCCTGCCACACTAAAAATGGAGATGAACCTGAAAACACAGAATATGATATATACCAGAGTGACTAGCGTATACTGAAAGGAAGTAAAACAGAAATAGAGTCACAGAGGTAGAAAACAAATTTATGGTTACCAAAGGTGAAGGGGTTGGGGGAGGGATGAATTATGAGATTGGGGTTAACATGTACACACTACTATGTATAAAATAGATAACTAATAAGGACCTACTGTATAGCACAGGGAACTCTACTCAACACTCTGTAATAACCTATATGGGAAAAGAATCTAAAAAAGAAGAGATATATGTATATGTATAACTGATTCACTTTGCTGTATACCTAAAACTAACACAACATTGTAAATCAACTATACTCCAACAAAAAATTTAAAAAAAAAAAGAAGTGGGCTGACATAGGTGTTTTGCCTTTGAGGTAGGGAGATTGAATTAAATTCCTAGACTTAATATGTCAGCTTGTACAACTGTTCAACAAGACTTGATCTAAGGAAACATATTTAAATAAACAAGACTTGTAAAAGAAGTAATTGTTAAAACGATTGTTGTAAGGATTGACTCCCATATTTTTATTGAAACATATTAATATATAATAAAATGGAATAATGCACATTATCTCATTCAAAAGGGGTTTTTTCCCCCCAGATTATTTGTGGTAGACAAGTCACATTAGAAGAGACTTGTTTAATGATCTTAAACTATGACATAAAATTAGCAAAAAAGAATCACAATAATTTGCGTAAAAGGTAGGGATAAAACATTATAATACAATTTCTAACTGAATTATTTTGTTGCCCTATTGATATAACCACAGAATAAGTAAATCCACAGTTTATATGTAAAAAGACATAACCATTATTTGACCTATTCCTTTGAATAGAAATATGTATTCAAGAACTAGCCCTGATGCTTCTTCTCTACTAAGAAGCAAAACCAAACAAAAAGAAACAAAGCACTTTACATGAAAGGGACTTTGCAATAAATAACTATTTACTATTAGTATGTTGTTCTCACAGTTTCTGGACTTTTTGCCTATTTATAATGAAAATAACAGAACATTTCTAGACACAATTGGCAAATTCATCCAAAAAAGATTGTAACAGATTGTTTTGTTGTTTTTGTTTAATTTGCTAGATGAACTATAAGAGGCACAGGACACTAGTATATATTTAGGACAATGTGAACCATCATAATATGTATAAATGGGTAAGTGCTCTTATGAATATGTTAGTATGAAAACAATTTAAATGCCAGAATGATTACACAAAACAAAGATTATTGATATTTGGCTTTTATTTTTAGATCCTTTCCCTATAGTGTAATCCAATCATAATTTTTAAAAATTCCTCTGTTAAGGAGACCAAACTCAAAGAAGTAGAAATCAGCACGGCCATGCCTTTTTCTTATCCCCCAATCACCTCACTGAAATAAATCCTGACAAAACAAAAATTGAAAGAAATTATTGTTTGCTTTGCTTTATCCATCCTATACATAATTACAAAAATTTTCTTCGCATAACTTCTTGAAGTTCATTAGCTATCTATAATTTCTCAATTGTGGCTTTGTCGTGGGATTAGAACTTCATTATTTTGAGTCACTATTGTGCCAGTAATCTTCAAAACTTAACTCTAGGTCAATTAGTTTAAATGGACTCCAAAGTCCAGAAATATGCTCCCGTCTGGTGCAAAACAGTGTTTTTAAAAATTACTTATTTTAACAAGTAGTTATTGTCTGAATAATTTAGACTGTATAGAAAACAAATATTTTCATACATCTCCTAAAATATGAGATAACTAGCTCTTTGATTGCTACAAAATTACTCTTATTATTATGTTTTCTTTGGAATATTTGGTCATTTTTCAAATATGCCAAGTTTAATTTCATTCTTTTTAGGTGTGTTATAATGCAGTTTGAGAAATTATACTCAAGTAATCACCATAATAACTTTTTGCATATTTAAAAGAAAAAGGTAAAAGAAAATATAAAAATTACAACTTTATAATGGTCAAATGCTTTTTTAATGAGTTATGTTTGATTAATTCATTTGTTCCATTAGAAGAGAGTTGACACTATAAGGAAATTCAGGAGAGACCATGTCTATATTATCATAAATTGTATCATTCCCTACCATTGTCCATTCTATGATATGTAAAGATCCTTCATTATGTGTACAATTAAGTATTAACAAAATAATTCACTCTAAGAGGAACTGTTTCTATTATATTACCGCACTTCATGTATCAGATAATTTTTATTGTTCTCTTTAATTTGAAAGTCCCATTTCAGGATATGTTTAATTTTCAGAATTTATGTTACTCGAATCTTTGCATTTGAAACAGAACATGCAGAGAAAAGATAAAAGTCTTGTTTTCTTTAACTTTGATTTTGAGTCTTTTCACTCTGGACTTATTAAGAGAGATTTATTTGCTATATTTTCTTTCTGAAGAAATATGGATAATTCTCTATTTTCCTGTCCATTTCTACTAGATAGTATCATAAAAATCAGTAGAATTTCTTACTTTATGGCTACTGAGCTTAGAATCTTCAAAGACGTAATTATTGTTGACAGAAAGTTGATACAGATAAATGGCCAAAGAAGGCCATTTTTTCACATATTTCAAGGAAGACATTTCCCTTGTGATAAGTACCAACTATTCAATGACTTACAACTGAAATATTTTATAATTTAGCTCCTATAAGCACTTTTGTTCCCTTGAATAACTGGTACATTTCTCTCTCTCTTTTTCTCTCTCCTTCCCTCATTCCTTCCCACATAATTATATAATCATATATATTTATATTGTATATAGAAAAGTATATATACAAAAATATTGTATATTTAACATATAAATATATGTTATATGTAACATATACAAAATTATACAAAATATAGTATATTTAACATATTATGTATTTAAAATTAAAAATTTGTTTCTACCAGTAAGTGCAATGGCACTTTTAACACATATATTCTTCTTGTGAGACACACAATTTCAAAATAAAGCTGTATATATATACTTGAGCATCTAGTCCATATCATTGTTGTGCCTAAGAATAAAGAAAAGTATCAAAATAAATTGTTCTTTCAAAAGCTCAAGATAAATTTCATCGTATCAAAAACAAAGTTGATGTAAGCAAACTATTGATAGCCATTTTCATTTCACTGTCCTTCATTCTTCATATAAAATCTGTAATCAAACCTTTCTATTTTTTAAAGTCATTATTTTGATAAAAGGGTTTCCTCTCTCCCATAAGAATTATATAGTTAAAAGACACTTCTATGTAAATATTTGACTAAAAGAGCTCAATTTTTTTGAATATGTTTGAACTCTCCTGAAATAAATAATGGCAATCTCTTTAATGAGTTTGAGGTGAGTGAAAATTTGATAGATTTACTAAAGAACAGCATTTAGCTATTCAATAAAAATAACTTTCATAAAAAAGTATAGAGGACAGGATTAAAATAAATAATATTGAAGTCTGCTTGCCATTTGTTTTCTTTTTTAAATTTAATTTGTTTTTCACTAATTTTTATGTCTACTATTAGCCAAGACTGAAAAGAATATTGTTGCTGAATAGAATTAAGTGAAAATAAGACTTATGAAGTGAAAGCAAAGCTAGGATTTAGATGGAGGAAAAGAGAGCTCTGATATGAAAGATAAAAATGAATAATGGTAGTCTAATATTCTTAACTGGAAAAAAAATTCTTACCTGGAACTACTCTAAGTGTCTTGCATATACTAACTCATTCAAACTTTTCAATGATGTATCTTCTAAGGATCAGGTATAATTTGATGTCTATTATATGATTTAGGTAACTGATACACAAAGAGGTTAACAAAGTTGCTCAAGGTAACAGAAGTGGTAGAGCTATGGTAGGAATTTAGCCAGTTCTACTTCATTGCCCACATACTTATACTGAGCCATACTGCCCGTGATGAAGAAATTTGACTTAATTATTTTAGGAGATTAGTCCAAGTAATCTCTTAAGATGGGAAAGAGCTAACTATGGAAAGCCAACCATTTGCTTACACTGTGAAAAGACTGAAATAAAATGAAGAGTAAAAATATTAGGAAGTGGAAAGTATATGGTTTCTGGAACAAGACTGTGGATTAAGTATACATAACCTATCTCCCTGCCCTCCCAATCTCATATAAATGAAAAACAAATATGTACTAAATAGAGTAAAACCATAAGAAAACAAGCAGTGCACCCATTAGAACCTTTGACAAAATGTTGGAATACCAAGAGCATATGGAATGCAAGTGATTGATGAAGTAGAGAAAGACATAGGCAAAACAGGTAGAGGCAAGGCTGTAATAAAATTTGGAGTTTTCTACCAAACTCCAAACTCAGAGTGGAATATCCAAACTCAGATTGGAATATAAAGAAATGCTCTAGGTTTTTAATTTAATGATCATCAATGGCTACTCATTCATACCCACACTCATATAGAGAACACTTGTCAGTGGAGATATTTACCATCATAACCACTGAATCCATAAGAAATATGTGTAATTTGCCAGTGAGTTACTGAAGTTTGGGTGTCAGGATTGGCACACCAGAATAGGGCCCTTAACTTCCCTCACAGTTTGTCTGCTAATATTTTGACCACTAATTCTAAAATTAAAAGTGTCAGTGGGCATGCTAATATATTTAAAGCTCATAATTAGTTCAAGAAAACACATATAAAAAGTAAATCCTTATACAAACCATACTGTACACAAATATTAATAAAAAATAAAAACCCAGTGGTTAAGTTATATTTAGGGAAAACAACTGCATAGGAGGGAAGCATCACATTAAAAATAGACAAATTACACCAGAGGAAAGAGATAATTCAAGGAACACAAGGGCATCTTAAAATAATCTAACTAGCAACTTTGGAGAATATAAGAAATATTGCTTCAATAAATCAACCTAGGGTATTATAGGAAAATTGAATTGAGAGAATGAAGAAAACATTTCTAAAATTATAAATGTATGGAAAATGAAAAATTTAATAGAAGACTTTGAAGACAAAAATGGGAAAATTTGTAGATTGAATAAAATGTCAAAATAAGACAACATTTAATAAGCATAAAGATCCTATTCTAAAGCTATGTTTAATATCAGAAAAAAAGAAGCGTGAAGTAGATAGAAAATGAATAAATAAATGTTAGAAAAAAATCACAGATTTGAAAGGCAGGAATATGCAAATCAAAAAAGCTCACAGTGAAACTCTAGTACACTGTTGGTGGGGATATAAATTGGTACAGCTATCCTGGAAAACAGCATGGAGGTTCCTCAAGAAATTAAAAATAGAACTATCATGATCCAGCAATTCCACTCCTGGGTATTTACCTGAAGAAAATGAAATCACTAATTTGAAAAGATACATACACCCCAGTGTTCACAGCAATATTTTTTTACAATTGCCAAGATATGGAAGTAACCTAAGTGTCCATCAACAGATGAATGGATAAAGAAAATGTGGCATATGTATGTATTTTTCTGGGTGAGTAGCATTCCACTGTGTATGTGTGTGTGTGTGTGTATGTATAAACACACACATTGTGATGTGTATATATACACAATGATATGTGTATGTATGTACACACACATGCAAACACACACTGGGGAATGGTACTCAGCCATAAAAAAAAGAATTAAAATTTGGCATTTGTGACAACATGGATGAACCCAGAGAGTATAACACTCAGTGAAATAAGTCAGATAGAAAAAGACATATACTGTATGTTTTCACTTACATGTCGAATCTAAAAAATAAAGAAAATGAATGAATATAACAAAAAAGAAATGGACTCAGAGATACAGAGAACAAACTAGTGGTTACCAGAGGGAAATGAGTGAGTAAAGGGGCAAAAGAAATGAAGGGAATAAACAGGTACAAATTACTAGGTATAAAATAAATAAGTTACAAGGATGTAATGTACAGCACAGGGTATATATCCAATATTTTATAATGACTTTATATAAAATATAATCTATAAAAATATGAATAAGTATGTTGTACACCTGAAACTAATACAATATTGTGAGTCAACTATACTTGAATAAAAATACTCACAGTAACTGCTAATTTTTATTTTTCTCCATTTTTGTAATATTGACCTAATTCATTAATTTCCTTCAATAAAAACTATATTGACACATTTGTAGAAAGTCTTTCATAAAGTATGACCAGAACAATGGACCAGACACTTTAAATGTCAAGAATCATTACATCCATTGTAGATTTCTCTTTGAACTAAAATGGTACTAACTAAAATATGTTAAATATATACAAATAAGTGTTAAAGTTTGGCTTTAGGTCTGCATGGTGTTATTTAATAAATCTTCTAAACCATATACCTAGTATATTGAATTTTTCATTTTTTAAGCTTGAAGCTAATTAAAGTATACCTTTCAGAGAAAATAGTAGGTTCTGGAATTTTTAAATTTTTTTTTTAATTTTATGTTTCTGAAAAATATTAAAATAATTGACCTAATCAACAATGTAGGCATTAGGTATGAAAGGGCAAACATGAATACAGGAAAATTTCCATGTTAAAGAGCAAAAATCTGTCAATTTTCTGCTTTCATCAGACGAGAGCAATGCATTTTTATTTCTCACAATACATTTCCTGACCTCCACCTGGTGCCTTGATTTGGTATAAACATTCTGTCTTAGTGATGCCTATTAATGTCATAGGCCCCCTAAGTAAGAGCACCAAAGGCATATATTTTAGTATTAATTTATGTTAATTTCACTCATGATAAAGCATGATGAGACAGTTTAGTGCACATGGGCTCTATAATAAAATCAAACTGAGAGAAAGGTAGCTCTATAGTATTGTCACACTATCACTGATGTATGTGTGTGTGTGTGTGTGTGTGTGTGTGTGTGTGTGTGTAGATAGATAATATTGCTGGTCTTAGTGTTCTGATATTTATGTCTAAACACTATGTACCAAGTGCATATATTTAAGTCCAAAAGAGAAACTTGTTTTCAGTAAGAAGTATCTTAAAACACTTAATATATTTTACAAATGACTTCTTGTAGAAAATAAGATTTCATTAGTTAGGAAGAAAAATTGGCAAAATCGCACTGCTCTAATACCATTTTGGCAATAGCTGTATCAGTAATGCATCATTTGTTTTACAGAAAGTGCTATAAAAATATAGATGTAAAAGGCATAGTCATTCATTATCTTTCCCTTTAGCAAGGTAGACTAAGTATTTTTCAACATATTTCAATCCTTTGGCATTTTTTAGTTAATTTATTCACCTATCACATTTCAGCTCAAAAGCAATATCTGCTTTCTTGCTTGCTTTGTTATTATATTGAGAAGTGAAGCAAAATAATTATCTTAAGATTATCTACTCATATTTTCTGTATAGCATACGTGGTATAAAATTTACCTTAAACTTGTATTGTACAGGTAAAATTAAGAGAAAAAGTACAGAATTGTGTATATACATGATCTATGCATATATTCATAGAGTAGAGCAGTAAGATTATTTATTAGTTAATTCAGGATCTAAGATTTCTGCAGTCTTCTATTGTGTAAAGGAAGAAACTAAGGATAGAAAATTGATTTAGCATACTCAACTCTTTGACACTGAATAATAATAAGAAAATTGAATATATCTAGTGTATGCATATAAAGGAGATACTTCTGAAGACGGACATTCATTTATTCATTTAACAAATATGTATAGAATACATGCTCTATGACAGGCAATGTTCTAGGAAAAACAGAGAAAAATATCACTAAGGAACTTATCTTCTAGTTGAGAGTAACAGATTATACAGTTTATTCAAAGATGATAAATGTTTGAGGAAAAAGGAAGAAAAGAAGGGGAAAAGGGAGCACAGGTTGAAGCTGATGGATGTATGAGAAGACAGCAAAATTGTGAATGTTATTTGAGGAAGATTTTTAAAATATCTTGAAAATTTCTACAAAAGGAACTTGACATGAATATTCTTGTTCTGGCTATGCTTAAGCCTTCCTTCTTTATCCCCTTCAGATATTTCCACAAATGTCACTTTCTTGGTATTATTTTCAGATTTCTATCCTTCCAATCTTTGCTCAAATTTCACCTTCTCAGTATGCGTTTCCATGTGGGTTTCTCTTATTTGAAATTATGATTCTCCACTCATTTAACCATTAACTCCACCTCCCCGTACATTTTCTTGATTTTATTTTTCTCCATTTTTCACCATATGAACAAATCTATATTTTATTTACTAATTAAGTTATTATCTGTCTCCTCCAACTAGCATATAAATTCTATGAAGGCAGAAATTTGTTTTGTTTTGTTTTGTTTTCACTGCTATTGCTCTGGCCCTTGAATGGCATTTGGATTTAATAGGCACTCAACAAATCTTTATTGAATATATGTCTAATTAATCTAGCTATCATCTTTGACACATTCATTCCCTTCACTTTTTCTACCCAATCAATTATTATATCTCCTTTATTTTTTCTCTCAAATATCTCTTTAATCTGCATACATCACTGCAATTCTACTGGCATCAAGACTGCCTCATGTCCATTGCTCCATCTCCTACTTTTCTCAGTTTCCACCTATGGCCTTTTCAAATCCATTCTCTTCACTTTTGCTAGAAGGAACATGCTAAAATGAATATCTGATAAACTCATTTTCATTTTAGAAATTCCTCAATAGAGTCCTTGGTTCTTTTTTTTAAAAAATAAATTTATTTATTTATTTATCTGTTTTTGGCTGCATTGGGTCTTCATTGCTGCACGCAGGCTTCTCTCTAGTTGCGGCGAGCAGGGGTTACTCTTTGTAGCAGTGCACGGGCTTCTCATTGCGGTGGCTTCTCTTGTTGCGGAGCATGGGCTCTAGGTGCGTGGGCTTTGGTAGTTGTGGCTCGCGGGCTCTAGAGCACAGGCTCAGTAGTTGTGGTTGCAGGGGCATAGCTGCTCCGCAGCATGTGGGATCTTCCCGGACCAGGGCTCGAACCCTTGTCCCCTGCATTGGCAGGTGGATTCTCAACCACTGAGCCACCAGGGAAGTCTGAGTCCTTGATTCTTAAAGTCCCAAATCCAACAGAACTTGGCTGTGCCAACATCTCCAGTCTCATGTTATGCCATTGCCAATCTTACCTGATATCAGGGTCATACTGCCCTTTTCCAGTTGATCAAACAATTTTTTTCCTCTAGAGTTTTACACATAACAAGCCTACTTCTAGCGTATATGCTCACATCCACTCCACCCTCATCCATTCTTTGCTCTTGGGTCAATTACTTTTTCAGGGAAGCCTTTCCTTCTAACTCCTAGAACTTTGGTTTGTAATATTATACAGATCTCTAAACTTTTCTTTCCTAGTCTTTACCTCAGCTTGTAAATATATATATTTGAGGGATTATTTTTATTAATTTCTGTCTTCTCCACTAGGTTGTATGCTCTGTGAGAATGGACATCATTTCTGCTATGATCACCATGGTTTCCCTGGAACCTTGTACACAGTAGATGCTCAAAATAAAACCAGGGGAAAAAACAAACAAAAAGGAATGGATGAATGAAGACAAGGTATCTTGGATTCCTCCCCAAAATAGTGATCTATAATAAAGGGGAAATGTTACCTAATTGAGAGTGGCAAACTTGAGAATGAATATTCAGTTGAGTCAGTACCTCTTGATGCCAGTTCAGTATGTTGATTTAGATAGACTAGCTGAATAATGCTAAAATACTAAGGCCATTTAAAACAAATCAGTAATAGTGTGTGAAACCTATATAAGTCTAAATACAAAGAATTTATAAATCCAATTGAGGACGCATGTGTTTCTGTTATATTTTTTTCCTTTTTTCATTATGTTTGACACTTTTGAAACTGAGTTTTGTTACAGTTCATTAGCCTATTGCAATGTGCTAGTATGATGAGATTGCACTGAAATGCATAACATAACATTTTAGCATGAACAATTGAAATTACAAGGTTTTACAGATAGTGTGTGGTAGAGATTGTTTCAGCTTGGCCTGGGAGTTGAATTTGTGAGCAGGTAGCTTTTTGTGATGGAGTGAGATGAAATTGGTGCCCAGTCATTGGAGAAAGTTGTAATGATGTATGAAATGAGAAATCTCTGCCCACTCTGTGCAGAGAATACAAGCCCTCCTTTGCATTCACTGCTTGCTATTTTCTCCAAAATGTTTTGTAACTCCAGAGAATGGAAAGTCCATAGCAGAGCCAAAACTTGCAGTTTATCAGAGAAACTGAGAAATTAGATTTGTTAGAGAATTTGTGAAAATGAAGAATTATATAACCTCCTATTGTAAGCAAGATTTTTGGTAACCATATAGATACCACCACTTATACAATTAAGCTCCAATGTCCTTAACCCAATGCATGTGCGCGCACACACACACACACACACACACACACACACACACACAGAGTGAGAAAACAACCTATCCAGGAAAAGTACTCTGAAAAAAATGTAAGTTAAAACTCATTTCCATTAAATATTTTAAGCAACTTTTATCTTGACTCCTTTTGAAAGTTATAAAAGAGCCTTATGATAAGAAGATTCATTCATTAATTAGACAACTATTTATTAAAATGTATTATATCATTCACAGTACTCACTGGGGATACAGAGTGAGCAAAACACAAAGACCTCTGCTTTACTGGAATTTACTTTCTAATTCAGACAATACAGGGAATAAATTAGGAAAGTATGCAACATGTTTGTAGTAAGTGCTATGGAGAAGAATAAAGTGGAGAGAGGAATCGAAAGAGTAGAGTGAAGGTTTTTATTATAAATAAGTTGGTCAAGGAAAATCACACTAAGAAGACTTGAGAACAGTTCCGAAGGAAGTAAGGAATCAAGGAAGAAAGCCATTCCACGATTAGGGAAAAGGGCCTTTCAAACACCAGGAAAAACAAGGGAAACCAGCAGGAGAGTGCCTAGAATATTTGAGAAAAAACAATAGATCAGTGTGGGTATGCAAATAACGTTAGAGAGACATTGGAAGAGAAGGTAGCTTACATAGAGACTTGCACATTATTGTAAACTTTTTGCTTTATTTATTCTGAGTGAAATAGGAAGCCATTGGTGGAGGATTGAGAGCCAAAGAATGACATAGTCAGGGCTATTTGAAAGTACTACTGAAAGCACTTTGACTGCTTTTTGGAAAGACAAAGATCAGTCAAGAATTATTTCATTACTCAGGGGAGATAGAATGATAGCACAGACTAGGATGGTAACAGAAGTTGAGAGAATAGAAAACTTAAAATGGGAGACAGACAGATAAGCATAAAGCTACTTCAAATGTGTAACAATCACACTGAAATAGGAGAAGAAAGAGGAGAGAGGGAAGAGGGGGGGAGAGGAAAAAAAAGGACTAATCCAGGTTAACTTTTAAACATGGGATTTTTATAACATCCTCTGAGACTAATGACAAAAAGAGCTTACAGTGATGAAACTTTAGTTACTAGGTTTAGCAGTATATTTTCTGCAATGATTTGAATTCAGGATTCTGAGTTCACATTCTATGTATCCTAGAAAAAATGTAGTAAGTAATTATGTTGAAGATAATATAATAGGAGCCAAGTTTCTCATTTTGGGAGAAGAGTGTTACAAATAAAAGGGAGGAGGCCAAGAATAAACCTTATGGTATTGGATTGGAATTGGATGTATCAGTATAAACTCAAAAAGCGATATGAATACATACAAATGTACAAACAAACACACATACCCCACACACATATTTCCTAGTTTTTGGTTTCTTTTTCTCCTCTGAAAGGACATAAGAACAATGATATCTCAGTAGCAATGAGCACCCCTTGTGCCTGGTGTCCATGTTAAACATCAGTCTGAATTAAAAGGAACAAAGGCTCTGAAGAGAAATGATTCCAGGGCTGGGCAATACAAGGAAATGTTGAAAGACATACGGGAACATGTTGAAGAGGCTCCTACTGACCAAACTGATTTAAACATCAGAATAAATAATCATAGTATTGCATTATAACCCATAGAAAAAAACATTATTCTATTAGTGCATAATAATATAAACATAAAATTAATTAATATGTTAATGTAGCAAAAGGAAAAGGCATTTCTTTACAGTAGACTTCCAACAAATAAAAGCAGGATGTAATTAATTAATCACATTTGGCAACCATCAGAATTATAAATGATTCAATCAGGAATCATGAACAGATGCTAAAAATAGTAAGTGAAAGTTTGATGAGGAACAGGATGTTTACAGAACCTCAAAATATTTCCCCACCAATTACTCACTAATTGTAAAGGGGAAAGTAGTAACTTTACCATGAGAAACCTGAAGGCACAGTCTTAAACCAGGGATCAACAACATCACCAACAAGAGGACAAACTTACAGTATGTATCTCCCTCTATTGTGCATTGGTAAGTTCACAGCATCACTTGCATACAATTTGTGACCCAAGTGGACAACCTGAATCTGAGAAAACACTGAGAGGAATTCTACAAACCAACAGCCCTGTACTCTGAAGATCAAAACCATGAAAGACAAAAAAACCAAAAAAACAAACCCCCAAAAACAACAAAGGAGACTAAAGTAACCTGGCAAGGAAATGCAATGCTGACTTGCCCGATTTTACGATTTTGTTATACTGTCAAAGAATGTCACTGTCCTTAGGAAATACAAACTGAAGTATTTAAGATAAAAGGCATGAGGTTTGAAACTTACTCTCAAATGGTTAACAGTTCTTTAAAATAAACAGAGAGAGAATAAATCAAATGGGGCAAATTATTTTAAATGGTTGAATCTGTAAAGAAAAAACAAAGGGCTTGTAAAAGTGCTATGTAGTATTCTTGAAACTTCTCTGAAGTTTGAAATGAAATAGGTAGAAAAACTTTCTTCAAATATTTTATTCTTTTACGAATTAAGTACATATTTGCAACACTGAACCTTCAAATGTAGTAACAGTCTACTGCCTTTTTTTCCTTTTTAAAAAATATATTTCTACCATAATTCAAAAAGAGTCATGTACCACAATGTTCATTTCAGCACTATTTACAATAGCCAGGACATGGAAGCAACCTAAGTGTCCATCAACAAATGAATGGATAAAGAAGATGTGGCACATATATACAATGGAATATTACTCAGACATAAAAAGAAACAAAATTGAGTTATTTATAGTGAAGTGGATGGACCTAGAGTCTGTCACAAAGAGTGAAGTAAGTCAGAAAGAGAAAAACAAATACCATATGCTAACACATATATATGGAATCTAAAAAAAAGATAGTTCTGATGAACCTAGGGGCAGCACAGGAATAAAGATGCAGACGTAGAAAATGGACTTGAGGACATGGAGGGATGGGGGAAGGGGAAGCTGGGACAAAGTGAGAGAGTGGCATTGACATATGTACACTACCAAATGTAAAATAGATAGCTAGTGGGAAGCAGCCGCATAGCACAAGGAGATCAGCTCCGTGCTTTGTGACCACCTAGAGGTGTGGGATAGGGAGGGTGAGAGGGAGGCTGAAGAGGGCGGGGATATGGGGATATATGTATACGTATAGCCAATTCACTTTGTTATACAGCAGAAACTAACACAACATTGTAAAGCAATTATACTCCAATAAAGATGTTAAAATATATATATATATTTCTTTGTCACTGAGTAAAGGTTTATAGTTTTCCAGAAAGAAATTTTGCTCATATCTTACAAAATTATTATCTAGTATTTAGTTGTTGATGCCTTTGATAATGGATTATTTTCCTTTATCAAAACCTGAGTTTTGATATTCATATTTTTCCTTGTATATAGCCATTCAGCCAAAATATATCTTATTCCTTCTAATAGTTTATAATTTAACATATATATTTTTAATTTTGGGGGTGTATAACCATATTATGTGAGTTTTTAAAATGCTGTCATATTTTTCTTCTCTTCCTAATACATTAGCAAAAAAAGAACATCCGTAATAGTCTACCACAGGGAAACTAGGGGAAACTCATTCTACTGGGGATCCTAATTGTGGATAACCTAACACTTACTGTGATCACATATTCACAGACATCTAGGGATTTAAGAAATGGGAGATGTAGGTAATCTAGAATTGGAATGTCATGAATGTTTATAGAATTATTGTCATGTTCCTTAGAAGAAAAAAGTATGCTAAATATTCTAGTTTTGATACTATAGTTTTTTATAGACTATACATAAATTTGTTAACTTTTTTATTTTTCAACATTACTTGGCCATGAACATTTTTATATTCTTAAGCATTATAAATCCTTGTTTTGTTTTTTTTTTTAATGCAAGATAAAGTAGTTGAGCTAATAATTATGAAATTCTCTGCTTCTTTCAATGGGTCTTAGGACTAAATAAACCACTGATTATGTAACAAATGTTTCTGTTAAAACAGCCACGGTGGAAATGGACCAGAGGGTAAAAGCTCTTGTTCTGACAGAAAGGAACAGGGAGGAGAATCACAATTAAAGGGCTGAGACTTAATCCAGGTGTGAGACTGCTGAGGTTGGCATATTCTCCCTTTGGAAAGATAATCCTGAGGTCCAAACTGTCCCTGTGACAAACATGCTTGGGGTTTCTTGGCAAGATTTTTCTCCCTGATAAAAAACATGTAAAAAGAAACCTCTTTTAACCCCAGACATCCTTCTTTACTGCTTAGGACTTCACCTTGCGAGGATATCGTGTTAGAAGCTGCTGCAGCCATCTAGGGTCCCTGAATGGAAAGACAAGCCAACTTAGCATCCTGACTCTTGAACTACTGTACAACCACCTCCAGATTCTGAAGTGATATAACTAAGCCGTCATGAGCCTGATATTCTCCTACCAGCAAGAGCTTTTAAGTTTCATTAGGCCCCATTTGTTTATTTTTGTTTTTATTTCCATTTCGCTAGAAGGTAGGTCAAAAAGGATGTCGCTGTGATTTACGTCATAGAGTGTTCTGCCTATGTTTTTCTCTAAGAGTTTTATAGTGTCTGGCCTTATATTTAGGTCTTTAATCCATTTGGAGCTTATTTTTGTGTATGGTGTTAGGGAGTGTTCTAGTTTCACTGTTTTGCATTCAGCTGTCCAGTTTTCCCAGCACCACTTATAGAAGAGGCTGTCTTTTCTCCATTGTATATGCTTGCCTCCTTTATCAAAGATAAGGTGACCATATGTGTGTGGGTTTATCTCTGGGCTTTCTGTTGCATTGCTCTATATTTCTGTTTTGTGCCAGTACCATACTGTCTTGTTTACCATAGCTTTGTAGTATAGTCTGAAGTCAGGGAGCCTGATTCCTCCAGCTCCATTTTCCTTTCTCAAGATTGCTTTGGCTATTCGGCATCTTTTGTGTTTCCATACAAATAGTGAAATTTTTTATTCTAGTTCTGTGAAAAATGTATTGGTAATTTGATAGGGATTGCACTGGATCTGTAGATTGCTTTGCGTAGTATGGTCATTTTCACAATGTTGATTCTTCCAATCCAGGAACATGGTATATCTCTCCATCTGCTGGTATCATCTTTAATTTCTTTCATCAGTGTCTTATAGTTTTCTGCATAGAGGTCTTTTGTCTCCTTAGGTAGGTTGATTCCTAGGTATTTTATTCTATTTGTTGCAATGGTAAATGGGAGTGTTTCCTTAATTCCTCTTTCAGATTTTTCATCATTAGTGTATAGGAATGCAAGAGATTTCTGTGCATTAATTTTGAATCATGCTTCTCTACCAAATTCATTGATTAGCTCTAGTAGTTTTCTGGTAGCATCTTTAGGATTCTCTATATATACCATCATGTCATCTGCAAACAGTGACAGTTTTATTCTTCTTTTGTGATTTGTATTCCTTTTATTTCTTTTTCTTCTCTGATTGTTGTGGCTAAAATTTCCAAAACTATGTTGAATAATAGTGGTGAGAATGGGCAACCTTGTCTTGTTCCTGATCTTAGAGGAAATGGTTTCGGTTTTTCACTATTGAGAATGATGTTCGCTGTGGGTTTGTCATATATGGCCTTTATTATGTTGAGGTAAGTTCCCTCTATGCCTAGTTCCTGGAGACTTTTTATCGAAAAATGGGTGTTGAATTTTGTCAAAAAATTTTTCTGCATCTATTGAGATGATCAGATGGTTTTTATCCTTCAATTGGTTGATATGGTGTATCACATTGCTTGATTTGCATATATTGAAGAAACCTTGCATTTGTTGGATAAACCCCACTTGATCATGGTTTATGATCCTTTTAATGTGCTGTTGGATTCTGTTTACTAGTATTTTGTTGAGGATTTTTGCATCTATGTTTGTCAGTGATATTGGCCTGTAGTTTTCTTTTTTCGTGACATCATTTTCTGGTTTTGGTATCAGGATGATGGTAGACTTGTAGAATGAGTTTGAGAGTTTTCCACCCTCTGCTATATTTTGTAAGAATTTGAAAAGGATAGGTGTGAACTCTTCTCTTGATGTTTGATAGAATTCTCCTGTGAAGCCATCTGGTTCTGGGCTTTTGTTTGTTGGAAGATTTTTAATCACAGTTTCAATTCCAGTGCTTGTGATTGGTCTGTTTATATTTTCTATTTCTTCCTGGTTCAGTCTTGGAAGGTTGTACTTTTCTAAGAATTTATCCATTTCTTCCAGGTTATTCATTCTATTGGCAATAGTTGCTTGTAGTAATCTCTCACGATCCTTTGTAGTTCTTCAGTGTCAGTTGTTACTTATGTTTCATTTCTAATTCTGTTGATTTGAGTCTTCTCCCTTTTTTCCTTATTAGTCTAATAGTTTATGAATTTTGTTTATCTTCTCAAAGAACCAGCTTTTCATTTTATTGATCTTTGCTATTGTTTCCTTCATTTCTTTTTCATTCATTTCTGATTTGATCCTTATGATTTCTATCCTTCTGCTAACTTTGGGGTTTTTTTGTTCTTCTTTCTCTAATTGCTTTAGGTGTAAGTTAGGTTGTTTATTTGAGATGTTTCTTGTTTCTTGAGGTAGGAATTTATTGCTATATACTTCCCTCTTAGAACTGTTTTTGCTGCATCCCATATTTTGGGTCATCATGTCTTCATTGTCATTTGTTTCTAGGTATTTTTTGATTTCCTCTTTGATTTCTTCAGTAATCTCTTGGTTATTTAGTAGTGTATTGTTTAGCCTCCATATGTTTGTATTTTTTTACAGATTTTTTCCTGTAATTGATATCTAGTCTCATAGCGTTGTGGTCGGAAAAGATACTTGATACAATTTCAATTTTCCTAAATTTACCAAGGCTTGATTTGTGACCCAAGATATGATCTATCCTGGACAATGTTCCATGAGCAGTTCAGAAGAAAGTGTATTCTCTTGTTTTTGGATGGAATATCCTCTAAGTATCAATTAAGTCCATCTTGTTTAATGTACCATTTAAAGCTTCTGTTTCCTTATTTATTTTCAATTTGGATGATCTGTCCGTGGGTGAGATTGGGGTGTTAACGTCCCCTACTATTATTGTGTTATGGTCAATTTCCCCTTTTATGGCTGTTAGCATTTGCCTTATGTATTGAGGTGCTCTTATGTTGGGTGCATAAATATTTACAATTGTTATATCTTCTTCTTGGATTGATCCCTTGCTCATTCTGTAGTGTCCTTCTTTGTCTGTTGTAATAGTCTTATTTTAAAGTCTATTTTGTCTGATACGAGAATTGCTACTCCAGCTTTCTTTTGATTTCCATTTGCATGGAATATCTTTTTCCATCCCCTCACTTTCAGTCTGGATGTGCACTTAGGTCTGAAGTGTGTCTCTTGTAGACAGCATATATATGGGTCTTTTTGTTGTGTCCATTCAGCCAGTCTATGTCTTTTGGTTGGTGCATTTAATCTATTTACATTTAAGGTAGTTATTGATATGTATGTTCCTATTACCATTTTCTGAATTGTTTTGTTTCTGTAGGTCTTTTCCTTCTCTTTTGTTTCCTGCCTAGAGAAATTCCTTTAGCATTTGTTGTAGAGATGGTTTTGTGGTGTGAATTCTCTTAACTTTCGTTTGTCTCTAAAGATTTTAATTTCTTCATCAAATCTGATAGAGATCCTTGCTGGGTAGATTAATCTTGGTTGTAAGTTTTTCCCTTTCATTACTTTAAATATGTCCTGCCACTCCCTTCTGGTTTGCAGAGTTTCTGCAAAAAGATCAGCTGTTAACCTTATGGGGATTCCCTTGTATGTTATTTGTTACTTTTCCCTTGTTGCTTTTAATATTCTTTCTTTGTATTTTATTTTTCTTATTTTGATTAATATGTGTCTGGGCGTTTTTCTCTTTGGGTTTATCCTGTATGGGAATCTCTGTGCTTCCTGGACTTGACTGACTATTTCTTTTCCCATGTTAGGGAAGTTTTTGACTATAATCTCTTCAAATATTTTCTCAGACACTTTCTTTTTCTCTTTTTCTTCTGGGACTCCTATAATTTCAATGTTGGTGTCTTTAATGTTGTCCCAGAGGTCTCTGAGACTGTCCTCAATTCTTTTCATTTTTTTTTCTTTATTCTGCAACTTGGCAGTTATTTCCACCATTTTATCTTCTAGCTCACTCATCCATTCTTCAGCCTCAGTTATTCTGCTATTGATTCCTTCTAGAGTATTTTTAATTTTGGTTATTGTGTTGTTCATCACTGTTTGTTTGCTCTTTAGTTCTACATCCTTGTTAAATGTTTCTTGTATTTTCTCCATTCTGTTTCTGAGATTTTGGATCATCTTTACTATCATTACTATGAATTCTTTTTCAGGTAGGTTGCCTATTTCTTCTTCATTTATTTTGTCTTTTAAGTTTTTACCTTGCTCCTTTGTCTGTAACATACTTTTTTGTCCTTTAATTTTTTTTTTTTTTTTTTTTTTTTTTTGATGCATGGGGCTGTATTCCTGTCTTACTGGTTGCTTGGCCTGAGGCATCCAATACTGGAGTTGCAGGCAGTTGGATAGAACCAGGTTTGGTGCTGAGTTTAGGACCTCCAGGAGGCCTCACTCTGATTAATATGCCCTGGGGTCTGAGGTTCTCTGTTAGTCCAGTGGTTTGGACTCAGAGCTCCCACCACAGGAGCTCAGGCTGAACCTCTGGCCTGGTAACCAAGATCTCGCAGGCTCCAAACTCCAGAACTCCACACTCCAGAGACCTTCCTTTCCATGTGTTGCCTCTCCTTTTCTGCGCACATCCTCCTGATGGATACTTTTAACAGTAAATGTGGCAGAGATCCAGGGCAGTGAAATCACAGTCAAATAGATTTACTAGAATGGCAGCCACCCTCAGCCATGTCCATCCTGAATGGGATAATATTAAGAACATAAGAATGCCCTTTTCTGGCACCAGGAAAAATTATGGGAAATTGGATATAAGGAAGTTGATACATCTTCTTTTATTAATGTTTATTTTGTTTTACCTTGTTTTGGTATACTCAGAGAACATATATTTTTCCTTTTAATTGTTTAAGTGTCTGGAGTAGATGGTTCAAGTCAATTACCATAAGACGATAGAGTAAATAACAGTGGTATCTTTTATTAATTGCTTTAGCCACATTGTGATTTACCTGCCACAGGATTTCAATCCATTCACAATTACAGGGAATTTCTGATATGTTATGAGGATGAGGAAGGGCAAATCTAAGTAGAAATAAATGAGAAAAGAGATATTTTGTTGACTGTGACACTATTGTAGCAATGCAAGCTTAGATTAAGTAAAGGGAAGAGAAAGATATTAGGCTATTCTTTTAAGTAATTCTTATCTAATTTAATAGTTAAGCCACTGCTAATATAGACATTACTAATGTCTTCTTACAGATGGGAGAAATCAAGGATTAGAGGAGTCACAGAAATTTCCCTAGGTCATACAACAAACACATGCTACAAAAAATTCTCATTTTTTTCTTGTACCTGGGAAGCCCACACAAGATGTCCTCCTGATTCTACTTTATGTCACAGAATTGTCAAATTGAAGAATGTCTGCTTTGACAATATCTTTAAGCTGGTTTATTAAATAAGTCTGTGCAAAGTTTTCAGAGCTCTACTTATACTCAATTACTTTTAGATTTAATGTCTGTGATTCAATAACAAAACCAGTTTATTAGGGCTACAATTTGTTGTTTTTCTTTGGAAGAAGCAATCAGACAGTTCTTATTCTGTTAAATGATTTTGTCTCCAGGCTTAAAATAATTACATGCATATGTAGAGAAAAGAATAAGGAGGCCAGGTCAGAAGATGGAAGTTGTCTTTAGATGAAAATAAACAACTCAAAAAGGGTGCAAAGATGAGTTTTAGAAAATGTAAATCAGTAGATGATATGCTGATAAGTGGTATTTTTTTAAACCAATGTGATTGGTGACATTAAATTCATTTGAGAAAAGAAACAGCTGACCTTTTATGCTGGCATGGGTTCAATAAGAATAAGTATGCTAGAGCTTTCCTGTTAGTTTAGAAGAATGTATATACGATATTTCATGCCTTTATAGCAAACATTGTGTAAAAATTATCATAGTACACAAGGTACAGGAAACTAGCTTGGGTTATATATTGATACATATAAGGTTCTGGATCAAAGGATCTATGAACTATCTCTGAAGGCCCTCAATCACCTGATTTTGGATATAACAGATTCAAAATAGAAATAAATCATAGAATTCTAAGAGGAAGAGATAGTCTAATCTGTTGAGTAGCTTGAGCCGAACATGTGAAACTATTTAATAAAACTGTGTTGATTTAAAGAGCCAATATTTGGGGATAAAATTAGCTAGTCTGGAGTGTGGTGGGTAATAACAACAATTTCTTAAGAAGTAACAACAAAAGTAATTTATGTAATTTAGATACAATTTGAGTCACGTAAAAAATAGGATAGGTAACACTGATTTAATACAATTTATGTGAAAGAGGCAAAGGGATTTCAAATAAACATGATATCAAAGTACATCAACATCATAAGTTTTCTCTGCTCTCATTCAAGTGACAAGGTTCTTACAGGTCAATTGTGCCCCCCTAATTCTGAATTGGTGGGCCTCTTCTTTTCCCTGTATAGTCCCAGATAAGTGAGGGCCAGATGAAATATTTTACATGAGAGGGAGAAAAATGGCAAGGAGTATATTTGTTGTATGTTTTATATACAAATCTATGACTTGAATCACTCTGCATTTATCTGTTTTGCTTGCAACTGTCAAGGTAACAGCCCCTTTCCTGCTTCATCTCTTTAAACTCCTTGATAATTAACTAAAAAGAAGAAGAACATAAATAAAGAAATGCACCCCCAGAACTTTTCATTATTAATGTTCTATGACTAAATTGGAAATCTGCTACTGTACCCCAAGGGGGTGATTAATTTAGCAGACTAGGAGTTTTGATTAAAAAGGAATGAAATGTCTGACATGTAGTCTATTTATCAGTTATTAGGATATTAAAACACTCTAATCATTGTGGTACCTAAATTAAGACTTCATAGCCTAAATGTCACTTCATTTTGCTTTTTTTGATTTGGTGGTGTTTTATGGGTTTATCACCTGTGAATGTGTGTGTGTGTGTGTGTGTGTGTGAGAGAGAGAGAGAGAGAGAGAAAGAGAGAGAGAGAGAGAGAGAGAGAGAGGCACACGTTCTTATGGATCTTTGAAGAAAAATAATGCTGCAAGAAAGCTTTTTGTCACAAGCTGTGTTCCCTATTTCTCCATGTTTCTGAAGATATTGGGAACATAAAGAAATTTATAATTTTTACATTAGCTGGTCATTCCAAAAATTTAGATATGATTGTAAAATTATTCTATTGGTATTAGTCAAAAATTCAGTTATCAGAATTTGTAATTTAAGATTCTGTTTTATTAATTGACACTCGTAGACCCAAATATTAAAAAAGTTGTACCATATCGTTGATTTAAATATTATATAAACAGCATAAAAAAAAGGAATATAGATTTGTTCAGTGAGTATAGCTTTATTTTAATCCTACAGAATATGCTGAAGATTTGAAGTGCTAGTGTAATGCATAAAAAAATAGTAAAATATAATTTTAAGTGTTGTTTTTCTATTTTATGAAAATGTTTACCATAGTTCAGCCTTTCTCTCTCCAGATGATTTCACCACCCATTCCCATTTGGAAAATTAAGTCCAAAGTATTTCCTTCTCATAGTTCTGTGTGTTTCTCTCTTTGTCTCTGTGTATCTGTCTCTGTCTCTGTCTCTCTCTCTCTCCCCCGCCCCCCCCTTCCCCCTTCCTTCAGCGTGGAACCACAACCAGTCTTTTTTATTGATTCCTAAGCAACTTTTAAAACCTAAGAGTGTCAGACTGGGGTCTTCTTTCCCAATCTCATTTCTAGTTCTTTCTTTAATGTCTCAAAAGGCTCAGACCTGGGGCAAGACAGGTTATATTTGGAGAAATAATCTAGTTTTTCCTCCTCCTTTCTATTCTCCAATCCATATTCAAGTGTGATTCCATATCTTGGGCTGGAAGAAGCATGAAAGCAGTGAGAACTCAGAATAGAAATAGGGGCAACAGGAAAAGACCACTTATTCAGCCTGAAACCCTATTCGGTTCTCTACTGACCCCTTTCCAAGGTTTAAGTCATTCGAAATCCCCAAATGAAAGAGAGGGCTAAGATGCCCAAGCAGATCTTGGTGATGTAAAAGCGAAGATGTTCCAAACCTTCAAATTTCCAAAGGCGGGGGCACTATACAGAATCAGCACAGGATTTACCAACAATCCAGGGAAGAGATGGAAATCCTCTCCAATTCCCTTTCCACCCTCATACCGTAAAAGTCACTTAAATTTCCTTCTGTTTTAAGACTGAATATTTCATTGTATATATGCATCACATTTTTAAAATCCATTCATCTGTCCAAGGACATCTAAGTTTTTTCTATATCTTGGCTATTGTAAATAATGTTGCAATGAACATAGGAGTGCACATATCTCTTAGAGACTCTAGTTTCAATTCTTTTGAATATATACCCAGAAGTGGGATTGCTGGATCATATGATAGCTCTATTTGTAATTTTTTGACGAATCTACATACTGCTTTCCACAATGGCTTTACCATTTTACATCCCCACCAAGAGCATACAAGGGTGCCAGTTTCTCCACATCCTTGCTAACAGTTGTTTCTCGTTTGTTTTTTGAGTATAGCCATCCTAACAGGTGTGAGATGTTATCTCATTGCGGTTTTGATTTACATTTCCCTGATGATTAGTGATGTTGAACACCTTTTCATGTACCTGTTGGTAATTTGCATGTCTTCTTTGGAGGAATATCTATTCAAGTCCTTTTCCCTGCCATACGCAACAACATGGACTCACCTGGAGGACATTATGCTCAACAATATAAGCCAGTCACAGATGGACAAATACTGTATGAGTCCACTTACCTGAGGTATTTTAAGTAGTCAAACTCATAGAAACAGAGAGTAGAATGGTGGTTGCCAGGGGCTGGGGTATAGGATATTGAGGAGTTGTTGGTCAATGGGTATAAAATTTAGGTTAAGCATGTGGCAAAAGTGATAGAGATCTGTTTCATAACATCGTGCTTATAGTTAACAACTCAGTATTGTACACTTAAAAATTTGTTAAGAGGGTTAGATCTCATGTTACATATTCTTAGTGCACAAAGTGGAGAAGGCAGGACTTTAGGAGGTGATGGATTTGTTTATTACCTTGGTTGTGGTGATACTTTCATAGGTATATGCATATCTCAAGTTATGTACATTAAATATGTCCAGTTTTATTGTATATCAATAATACTTTAACAAAACTATTTTGAAAAGTCATTTGTGACATGAGGAAAATGTTAACAATTACAATAATATAACAACAACTAGCATTCATTAATGTCTCCCTATACTGTATCAGGCACAATGATAAATATTTGATATATATTTTATTATTAACTTTTATAAGCCTCCTATAAAGTAGGTAATATCATTGTTTTAAATTTATAGATTTTATTGCTCTTGCTAAATTAAGTTATTTAGGATAAGATAACTAGTAAGTGAAAGAGGCTTGGCTCCTATAACAAAACCCAGGCTCATAATTGATACAAAAATTGATATGCTGAATACTAGCAGCTGCTGATTGACTCTACACATAGACTTCTCTCAAATATTTGTTCAAACTGAACTACTCATCTGGGATTGATTCATAACATGAAAATCACATATCCAATACTGGGATTCCTCCCTTGGAACAGATGTCTCACATCTGCCTTACTTGCTTTCCCCATCCATTCAGATTTAGAGATGGACCCTAGATTAATGGAGCATGAGTGTGGTGAGAGCACAAACGTCAGAGTTCTAAAAATCTGAGGGTGAATCACTTCTATCCCATAAACTAGCTACCTGAGACTTCTACCAGGCACTCACCTGTCTTTGAGTTTAGTTTCCTCTTACATAAAATGAAGATACAAGGTAATTGCCTTCTAACTTGATCTATGAACATATAAGATCAAGAATGGAAGATGTCGACTGCTATGATTGACACAGATAATGTAATCAAAATAGTAAATATATAACTAAGATCTAAAGTTTATGAGTGCTTGATGAGAATATCAGCTACTTAACTTGCTCTGCTTCTTTTTTTTTTTTTTTTTTTTTTCTGCTTCTTTAACTCTGATTCTAGCTAGAATTCCAATCTAGGTACATTTACATATGTTTTCTCTTTTAATGTTCAAAGAGGATGAGCGTGATATTGGATAAGAAGGAAGTTGAGGCTCAATGAATTCAGAAGATTAAGTTGAATATTAAGAGCCCCCTAATCAATTTCTTGCCAACCTGGTTGTACTTCACAGTGCCCTCCGGTGCTCACTGACCTTGTGCCACTCCCCACCAAACACCCTCACCATCATTCCAAGTCAGTCCTAGCTCTACAGTTCCCCTGACAGCTGCTGAGTTGCTGAGGACAGAGAGAAGTTTAAAAACTGCAGACCTGGACATTGAGTATCCTCGAAGCTATCCCAGTTCTCGGTTCCAATTTCAATCTCACTCCTCTTCTTGACAGAAAGTGGCCCAGGATAGGCCATTTACCCTTAATTTAGGATGTATTAGATCTTCATTTAGTTCTTGCCTCTGGATAACTTAAATGTGGTTATATAGGAGGGCCCGCCACATCAAGAAGAATTTGCTTGGAATCAGATGTTTCTATCTTTTTAACATTTTGTCTCCCTAGTCTTTTCTTTTTAACCTGTGACAATTTCAAAGCAAAGTAAAGAAAACTAAGTAGTTTAAACACACATACATACACATCAGAAGTGCTGCTCAGAGACTTTCAGTGTGTCATAAACATAACCAGAGCAAATAAAAAGAAACCATTTTGAGACGGTCAAAGAAAAAAGAGAAGCAGCTACACTGTACATTATTGCCAGATTCTGGGCTTCAGAAATAAACCAAATGTCTGAATCTTGGGCTACTTGTTTGGGCAAAGCTGCAGAGAGCTGGTTAAAAGTAAACCAGGCCCACTAGGCTCTCTTGACCTTGTGAGGAAGTAGGTAAAGCATGAGGATGGGGATAGGTACTCTGTAAGGATAATTTCTGTAAGAAGAGAGCAACTCTGACTTGAGATTACCTCCCTGCCATGGACAGGCAGTGGCTGACTATACTCCTAAAGCTTTCTCTTTTAACACTATAAGAAATATTTTCAAAGAACTCTGAAAAAAGTAGCTCCTTTCTCTTATCACCTTAAGGGTTCTCTGGGTTTATTTCCATCATTAGTTGAAACTGTAAAGCTGAGCCAATAATTCCATGTGTACTTTATTCTCTGGAGAGCCAAAAAACAAAAAACAAAAAACGGTCAGTTACCCTCCTTGCCTTTTTTCTTCCACCCGTTTGGGGCTGCTGATGGTCTCCTTGCATTCTTGGCTTGCTAGATCAAAACCTGGGATGAAGCCAAGAGTGACGATAGCTTTGCATTGAAAATAAACAGGAATTTAAATTCTACAAGTGTGTTGTTGTGTTGTTATTTCACGTTTATTTAATTCACAGGACGTTTGGCACTCATAGGTCATGTGAAAATAGTGTGATAAGGATCATGCTAACAAAGACCAGTTCTTCCCGATATTTTTATGCAAATGTGACACAAAACCATACCTATAGCTTTTGTGGATTTTATGCTTAGGCTCTTTTACTTTGTTGAGTTTCTATTCCTTCTTCTTCTTACTTTTTTTTTCCTTTGCCAAGAGCCATGTTTCAGGGAATAGGGGGCATGGATATACTCAAAACAGATTAGTGGATATTTGATTGGAGATACAGTAGGAATAAAATCAACGTAAAGCAATTTATTGTGTGTGATTGGAAACAAATAGGTAAGTGTGACACACAAAAGTAAGTACGATAGCACTAATGGGAAAGGGGAGAAAAATATCAAGATTAATCAGAAAAATAAAGTTGTTTCTGGCTAAAAATTGAACTATGATTCTTAGAGTATGCAAAGATAGAGAAGATGTGGAATTGGACAGTACTAATATTATGGCTCCTGTTCTAAATCCATAGGAGCCAAAACACCTTATTGTTTTGTAAACATGGTTTTTATTTCCCCATAGAATAAACACAAGGAGATGATGGTGCTATTGTGTCATTTTTATTTTTACCATCATCATATTGCTTTTTATGAAGCATTGCTTCTCTCCTCTGGGATACTCCAGAGGAAAGTAGTGAGAGATTACAGTAATCTCTGTTCATTGGGACAGCAGAAGATACCTGCAACTGTTTGTCTTTCTCATATCTATTTAAATTTGATATTACTAGATGGAAAACCTACAGAATTGACACCACATACTCCCTTACATAATGATCTCCCGATTCTTGTAAGTAATGCTAAAGATCATTTTCAGCAGTTCCTGGACTCTGTGCATTTTTCATACATTCTAACAGTGCAAGGCACAAGACCAAAACCCAGTGTGTTGTGCCTTCACTCAGAAGATGAGCAGAGCTTTCATGTTCATTACCATTTCGATCTCAACATCCCAATGTCATACATGTCTGTATGGTTTTTTCAGATTGTTTGAAAAAGCCTTTCACTGATTTAGGAAATAAAATAGAGAGAAAAGATTAAGGCAGTGGGTTAACTGTCAGAGATAAATTTAATTCAAGTTTTGCTACAAAGTTTTCCTCTGCCTCCTCAAAAATGGCAAAATTCTTGGTTATATTTCCATTGGATATCACATTCATTATAAGCTTCTTGGTAAATAAGGATTAGTTTATTCAAGAGTTTGTTCCATTTTCCTCCCAGAATCATTTTATTTGTACTTTGCTTAAATATAATAAACAGAATAAATATTCTGGCAGCTTGCAATGGGAGATTGAGTTCTTATATTGAAAACAAGATCATAGTAAACAATAACAAGCTCTGTCTCTGGCATGAGTTAGAAACAGACTCACAAAGCTTAGGGAGATGTGCATCTGTGGAAAGTTTTATAAGAAATAAATGTTACCCTTTACCATGATTCACAATGATGCTGTTAAACAGAAATATGAGTTTTTCCTAACTGCCAATACAACTGCAACACTCTATGTGGGATTCTGACTTCAAGTGGAGATATAATGGGTATACCAGACAGACTCCAAATGCAACTACAGTCTTCATGCAATTATTCCAAAAGCTTCTTAAGTGACCCTGAAAGCAATTTAAAATCTATGTGAATCTGTGCTTATTTTCCAATGGATCCAAGTGGGTACATATTTATTTGAACCAGGCTCTCAAATTTAAAAGGGAGTTTTAGAGACACATAAAAAGAATGTCTGGGTTTTTCCTCAGATCCAAAAAGGGGGAATAATTATTAAAAGTAGTTGCTGCATGATGTCTTTTACATACAACTCACAACTTAGATCTGGTCTGAAGATCAAGAAAGTTCTACATAGTTTTGTATCCAAAATACAACCTATACATTACTAGGTGTACAACAAATAAGTGGTGAGTATCAATATCTGTTGGTAAAAGGACTGGCATCTGAATTTGATAGAGGGAGTTTTCTTCTGAGCTTTGGGGATGTGCATATGAACTTTCTCACTACATCTTTAATGCTTCTAATTTCCAGATAAGATAGACAGACAGACACACAGATTGTTAGATACTTAGATAGATGACAGACAGATATGCACATGCATACATTAAATAGATACATAGAAACATAGATACATGGATAGATACTTAGACAAAGAGATAGATGACAGATACATGGACATAGATATATATCCATATACGTGACAGATAGATACATACATACATAGATAGATACATAGATAGATGATAGGCAGACACAATGATCAAAAAATTTTATTCAACTCCTTCCAGACCTTATTGAAAATATGTATGTTCTTAAGACTGATTGATGGTCACACACTGGAATAATTACCAGTCCCAAAAGAGACATCATTTTCTTTTTGACCAATAAATTGTCCTTAAGGTTTCCCTATCACACCCTTATACTAGTCCTTTCATTCTTCACTCAGAAAATTCACTGCACTTGTGTTTGAGTGGTGCGGTGCTCTCTCACCTGGCCAGCTAACATATTCAGTTTTAAATAAGCTTCTTTAGTGGTCTTATATTACTCTTTAATGGTTTGTTTTATTCATTTGAAATTTTATACTGTATGAGTTTGGCCCATTGTGCTCTTGTCTTTTTACTTTCTGTTAAGCAAAGACAGTCTGTGTCTTCTTCTTTTACACACACTCACATTGTTACAGAGGCCAATTCAAACCAGATTTTAAGACCAGACCCTGTTTAAACCAGGAAACTGCTCTGTGATTCCCTGTACTTTCAACTTGTCTTTTACCACCAGCAGCTCTACTGTCTTGAGTTTTGTTCACAGAGAATGGACCTTGATCAAATTCCATAAATTTCTGTCCAAGTACAACCTAGAACAAGCAGGTATGGGAGCTGCAAGTCATTTGTCTCGCTCTGTGCAAACAGATCCTAAATACAATTTTTGATTAAGATAATTGAGTGGTTTCCCTAAATAATTGAATAAAAAGCCCTCAATAAAGTTGTCCTTACTTCCCTTATGGTCTTTGAGCGTATACATTGGTTTGCTTAGCTGAAGGAACTCCTTTTATTTTTTATTATTAGAACCCATCCACAGATTATACTGAGAATGAACCGCATGAATTATTATTTCTTCATGATTATAATTCAGAGTCCTTAATTTACTCTAAATACTGCCCAAGTTACTGGGAGGTGAGTTGCTTAATTTATAGTGAAAACTAACTTCTGGTTTATTGAAGAGCTACATTCAAGAACTTTCGAAAATTGAAGAAGATAGAAAAAATTTAGGCAAGCGTTCAGAATTATATTGGATACCAATGTCAGGTTTGCCAGATCTCTGATAATTGATCTACTTACTGGATTAAACAAATGGAGACATATAGACAAAACATGTAATTAAAAGTTGTAAATAGACTAAGATGTCTAATACATAAAAACATCTTGTAATAGCCAAAAATGAGGAGAAAAAAGCCATATTCAAGGCTGTCTTTCCTTATGGGATATTGAACAAAATTCAAACTGTAAACAGCATGATAAGAAATTATGAATGAAATTATGAGGTAATTTCAAACCAGATTATATCATAGCTTTAAGTGATGCTTGGATGTCAGCCCAGCTGCAAAAGTGAGGGAGCCTCAACTCTATCTGTCATTGGTTAAACATAAACAAGGTGATTTGACTTAGCAGACCTTTACATTCACGAGCTATAATGAATAGACATACCAAAACCCAAAAGAAATCCCTTACCTTAAAGTCAACAGCTGGGACATGTTCAAAAGAACTAAATTACAAAAGTTAAGCCCTTTCTTTGTCCTAAAGCTAGTAGATGGACAAATATGTTTGTAGATAATGGAAAATGAAAGGATACTGGAGAAAAACACTATCAAGCCCTACAGGATGTATTTCAAGCAGAAACGCTATAGATAAAACACACTGATGGTGTTTTGAGGACATCTAGGGATCCTCACAGCTCTCCATTTTACCTTTGGCCTAGTACAAGGGAGTTGACAATAGTCATAGGCGGATATAAATATAAATATCATTTGAGTTAGGTGTTGCTGTCTAAAGTCTAAGTCCCACAATTTTATATTGTATATCCATCAAAATATATAAAATCGTTTTACCAATATAGTTGTAAGTACAAATTTGTAAGTAACAAATACCAATCATTCTCTCCGTTTCAACCAATATATTTCCTTTGGGCCCCTTTACTCAAAAACATTATTTTTTATATGATACTACTTGCAAACTGAATTGAAGATACTTTTTATGTAAAAGCTATTGCCAACCAAGTTGTTTAGAAAATATATTATTTTTGAAAATATTTATTGATCCCTCATGCATAACTTAATTAGATCTGGTCTTGTTAAAGCTGCCCAACTTGATCAGGATCTACTGAAAACAGATGTAGAAGTCCCAAATACTCTCTGGAACAAAAATTCAATGTATAATACAATGACTCAAGGAGACAGATCCAGTTACAGTCCAAATTGAAAACTGTCTTTCTTTAATAGCTTACATTACATAGTAAAACTAGAAGCCAAGACTGAATAATTGAAGTATTAATTGAAATATTAATTAGTAAGGGCTTACCAACACCCTTCATACCATGCCCCTATAACACCTATATTTCTGTCGTTTAAAAAAAGCCAAAAGTAGAGGATACAGATTTGAATAGGATTTAAGGACATTTTAAATATTAGTATTCATACAATTTTCGGTAGTACTCACCAAAAATATTATTCTCTCCACCATATTTCTTTACAGTAAATTTTATGTTATAATAGAACTCTGCTCATTGTTTTAGATAGTAGAGATTTGCTTGCATTCACTTGGGAAAGTCAACAGTATACTTGGACTATAATGTTTCAGAGATTTACTAAGATACTGCCATTTAGAAAAAAAATTATTGTTTTATGGCGTGGTTAGTCAACAACAACATAACAAAATTCCCATAGAATTCTCATATGATTCACTTCGATATGGTATACATGTGAAATTTTTTTCTCCTGGCCTAAAAGCACTTGCAAACGTATGTACCTTATTATGATTCTTAGCTAAACAGGTTCATAAGAATTTTACTTAACACACAGGATCTTGTTGTCAAATTAAACTCACATAGATCAGGCATTTTACTCAGTATCAAACTCTAAAAATTAATTCAAAAATATAGGCAATCAAAAGTTTCAGATGAAGTAGAGAGAGATCTATGGTATTGAAGGAGCTCTCTAGGTCCTTACTTTCCATATTGGACACGTACTTCCCAGCTTAGAATAGGTGAGGTCTTTATGTTATGTCTGTGGGGTTCTTCACAGAATATGAGCATTGAAAGTATGAAACAGCTCCATTTAATAAACTAATGAGTTGTAGAACTTATGTGACATTCTTCACACATAAGTTGTAGGATTCTATTTTCTATAAGCAATTCTTAGTCAGGGACAGCACTATAAGTAATACTAGCCACGGACATCCTGCTGAGGACATTTTAAAAATAAAGTCTCTTCCTCCTAGATAATATCACTAGTTTATTAATCCCAAGGTCCAATTGATGAGGAAATTAAACTTGATAACTTGACTTCTTGTTTTCCCCCTTGGGGGTGGTGTTTTCTACAGGTAAAAGTGGTAAATGGATCTCATGCAAATTAGTTTAACCCCCTCTTCTCAAGCTTCTATGGAAAATACCTAGTTTTACCAAAGACCAGTACTCCACCTCAGGACATGATTTCTTAGCAAAAGTTTGAGCATTATATGGTGAAAGAATTAAAGTTAACAAAAACTGTTACAGAGCCATCAGTTAAGAAAATTTCTAGAATTAACAACATATTACAGGCAACAGGTCCCAGAATTTTCAGCCCTTTCTAAACCCTTTATGACCACATCAAGTTGATTGTTCTTATATATAATCATGAAATTCAGATGTTGAAGAAATTTTTATATCCCATAAGTTTAGCATCAATATTAACATAAATTATTTGACTTCTATGCACACGGAAAGAGATACCACACCTTAGCAGTATTTATGTAATAACATGGTCACATCCACATCAGAAAGTCATAACTTCCAAAGCCTTTCTTTGGACCCTGTAACTACAGCATATCTCCCCTCTTTGAAAGATGTTATGAAAATAGTAGCGGCATCATTGAATGTAATTTTAGGTAAACCTCTCCACTTGATAGGTCCACATATGGCATAATCTTTGATAATAATATATCTATCATTTCTTTACTTATCATCTAAACAACCATGAAGTTTTGCATCTCATGTATAATTATCCATCCTTGCAACACTATCCACCACATGAGTTTATCTGACTGGAAGAAAGAAAGTTTCAAATTACTCAACAATTATTGATGCCACAAACCAATGTTTTAGTTTCAGCACTTGACAATGCACATTAATTTTGTTTGTTGATGGCTCGTGTTTAAAGACTGAGGTAGGAGTCTCTAATAATGGATATATATTTTCTCACCAAAGTTCTTGATAGAATACAATTTCTATGTAAAATCATTCCAGGCAGACATACCAGAAAGTTCAAAAAAATGGAGCCAATGATCATATAAATAGTATATATGCCTATTATGTATTATAGGGAGTTTGAAATCCTAAGAAAAAAGTAGCATGTGAGCAAATTTCCTTACGAAAATGTTAACCAATCCTCCCACCTGCCCTCCTGTTTCATATCTATTTAGTCCCATGTTATCTGAAAGAAACACAATGCAAGCCACAGATGGGAGTCTTGTACATAATTTTAAACTTTCTAGTAGCCACATTTTTAGAAAAGTAAAAAGAAACAGATAAAATAAAATATAACCATATGTTCTATTTAACTCATTTATCCAACATTTTATATTTTCAACATGTAATCAATATAAAATGAATGAAGTATTTTACATTATTTTCTTCTTAATAAGCTTTTAAAATTTAGTATGTATTTCACACTTACTGAACATCTCAATTAGGACTAGCCACATTTTAAGTGCTCAATAGCCACTTGTGGCTAGTGCCTACTGTATTCTATATTGTGTAATTGCTTAAATTCCCCAAGTCATTTTCTTAGGCTATCAACTAAGAATGAAAATAACTGCTATACTAATGAACGAGAATCAATGTTCCTTAATACTATTTTGAAACTTTCCTACAAAAAAAAATACAGATGGCCAGAAGTAACAGAACTACCGTCTGAAAACATATAGTGTGATAAAAACTTGATGGCATGATTAATATTGGAAAAATTCAATGCACTTTAATTCAGCAAGTACTCACTGAATTCCTATTAGGTTCAAAGTATTAATTAAGAAAATATTAATTGAAGGTTTGTAAGTAGAACATACTTTTCAATTGTCAGAATTTAAGCAAAGAACAAGGGAGACAAAATTCACCCCTATAAGGAGTTTTGGTAACATGGAGGTGATTATGCCATGGAAATTGCAAAAGAAATGAGACACTGCCAAGCATACAAGGAGTTTAATTTCTATTTAAAGTAAAACATGAAGTACTACAAGACAGTGTGAAAATGTCGTTGTAAGAGCACAAGTGAATAAACAGATTGAAAATAAAATGTAAGCTAGATAATAAAAAGCACAATGAAGGTAAATTTTTAAAAAGTGGATGATTTGTTAGCTAATGATGTGGTGAGAGGGTATGACCTGCTATTTTATATAGAGTGATCAGAAAAGGCTTCCTGATCACTCTATATAAATTTTGATAAAATTATATAAATGAAGTGAAGGATGAATCATGTGAATATTTCAAAGAAGGACTTTCCAAGCCTAAGGAAATGCAAATATACATTAATTCCCTGAGCAGAGAAAATGACACTCCCTCTACATCTTTTAAATTTATTTTTATTTTTGGAGAAAGATTAAAGATAGTGAAGATTAGTCATGAATTTGAAAAGGTGGCTAGGGACTAGATCATTCAGGTATACCATGGTAACAACTTTGGATTTGGGTGTTTTTGTTTTCTGAATGTGATGGAAGCTACTGGGACATTTAGATAAAGAAATAATGTGATCCTATATTTATTTGTGAGAAATAGAAAACAGGGGATAATGCTGAATACAGGGATAGTTGTTTAGAGTCTACTGTGGTTGTTACACAAATAGTATAGTTTCTTTTCTAGGATGATGAAGTGATGTGATGGTACACAGCTGGGATACATTTAGAAGGTAGAGAATATAGGGTACTTCCTAATGACTTGCTGTCGATTGTTCAATAAACAGGAAAATATAAGTCTGAAAAGCAATAGATACAAAGAAACCACTAAGGAAGCAGATTCCAAACAGAAGAAGCACTTCAAAATTGAGCATGAAGCCAAAGTAACATCCATAGCTAGAGTCTGTTGAAACAGAGGAGTTAGATGGCCTGACATAGACTTTACAGGGTCAGGAAGAAATTGGAAAACCTTTGATTAGAAATTGTAAGTAAAAGGACAGACTAGAATTAAGAATAGTCTGAAATACAAAATTACTTAGTTTTATAAAACAGCCTTTCCCCACACCAGAATTTTACTGAGTAAACAGAAATGAGTTGTTAAGAGTAGAGAATTCTTGATATTTTGAACATTCTTACAGTGATTGTTTCTGATTCTGCAAGAACAGATGATGATATCTGAAACTAAATTCCTTCCTTGCTCAACAAGTAGATGGGTAAGAACCTCAGCTTTTTGTAATGGTAGTACAAAAGTTGGGAGCTGAATTATCTAAAAGTGATCTTGACTTCATTAAATCCTTAAATCCCTCACCTCAAACTTCTACACAAAAGGAAAGATGTGCATTCTTCAGGAAAAAAAAAAAACAAAGCAAAGCAAAATGTAGTTTACTTTCCACTGAGATTTTATATACATATATTATATTTTCATAATTTATATGTGTTATTTGTATATTATATAAATAATATGTGCCATATGTGTATTATTTTTATTTCATACATTTATAATGTGAAATAAAATAAGAATATGAATCTTAGAAATAACCAGAAAATGTAATACATAATCAAAGGACAGATAAATTAATGGAAGCATACTCATTGATGAATCAGATATTATACTTAGCAAAAATGACCAAAAATTTTTTTCATTATAAAGATGGATGTGATGGATGGAATTACAGGACACAGAAGGATAAATGGGGAATGATATAAATAACTTTAAGCTGACCAAAAATTTCAACAACTTAGTGGAGGATATTACACTAGTTAACATATATGCACCCAATACAGGTAATAGTTTTTGCTAAATATATAAAGCAAATATTAACAGACATAAATGGAGAAATTGATAATAATACAATAGTTGGGGACTTTAACATACCACTTACATCAAAAGAAGAATAAATATCACATGATCTTAACAATAGATGCATAAAAAGCATTTGAAAAAATTCAACATCCATTCATGATAAAAACTCTCCTCAAAGTTTTTATAGAAGGACTATATCTCAACAAAATAACAGCCATTTATCACAAACCCATAGCTAACATCATACTCAATGGTGAAAAGTTTGGCTTTTCATCTAAAATCAGCAACAAGACAAGGATGCCGACTCTCACCATTTTAATTCAAAATAGTATTGGAATTCCTAGCACAACAATCAGACAAGAAAAAGAAATAAAAGGCATCCAGATTGGAAGGGAACAAGTAAAACTGTCACTCTTTGCAGATGACATGATGCTTTATATAGAAAACCCTAAAGTCTCTACACAAAAACTATTAGAACTAATGAATGAATTCAGCAAGGTTCCAGGATATAAGATTGATATACAGAAATCTGCTGACTTTCTATATACTAATAATGAACTATCAGAAAAATAAAATGTAAAAAAACCAAAACAATCTTATTTAAAATAGGATCAAAAAGAATAAAATACCTAGAAATCAACTTAACCAAGGAAGTGAAAGACCTATACTCTGAGAAATATAAAACAATGATGAGGGAAGTTGACAATGATACAAAGAAATTAAAAGACATCCCATGTTCTTTTACTAGAAGAATTAAAATTGTTAAAATGGTCATACCACCCAAAGCAATGTACATAGTTAATGCAATCCCTATTAAAGTACCCATGACATTTTTCACAGAACTAGAACAAATAAACCTAAAATTCATATGGAACCACAAGAGACCCAAAGTGCTAAAACAATCATGAGGAAAAAGAACAAAGCTAGAGGCATAATCCTTCCAGATTTCAGACTATCCTACAAAGCTACAGTAATCAAAACAGTGTGGTATTAGTACAAAAACAGGTATATAGAACAATGGAACAGAATAAAGAGACCAGAAATAAATCCATGAACCCATGGTCAATTAATCTACAACAAAGAGGGCAAAAATATAAAATGAGGATGAGACTCTTTTTAATAGGAGTTGGGAAAACTGGACAGCTACATGTAAATCAATGAAATTAGAAGATAACATAGGCAGTATGTTCTTTGACCTAAGTTGTGGCAATATTTTTTTGGATATGTCTCCCTAGGCAAGGGAAAGAAAACAAAAATAAACAAATGAGAACTAATTAAACTTAAAATATTTTGCACAGGGAAGGAAATCATCAACAAAATGAAAAGACAACCTACTGAATGGGAAAAAATGTTTACAAATAGTATGTCTGATAATGGGCTTATATCCAAAATATATAAGGCGCTCATATAACTCAATATCAAAAAGAGAAACAACCCAATTTTAAAAATGAGCAGAAGACCTGAATAGACATTTTTTCCACAGAAGACATACAGATAGCCAATAGGTACATGAAAAGATGCTCAATATCACCAATCATCAGGGACTTGCAAATCAAAATCACAGTGAGATATCACCTCACATCTGTCAAAATGTCTATCATCAAACAGACCACAAACAACAAATGTTGGTGAGGATGTGGAGAAAAGGAAATTCTTTAACAGTGTTGGTGGGAATGTAAATTAGTGCAGCTCCTGTGGAAAACAGTATGGATGTTCCTCAAAAAACTAAAATAGAGCTGCAATGTGATCCAGGAATTCCACTCCTGGGTATATATCTGAAGAAAACAGAAACATTAATTCAAAAAGATACATGTAGCCCAATATTCACAGCAGCATTGTTTACAATAGCCAAGATATGAAAGCAGCTAGCAGCCTAATTGTCCATTAACAGATGAATGGAAAAAGAAGGTGTGATACACACACCCACACACACATATACATACACTCAATGGAATATTACTCAGCCATAAAAAAGAATGAAATTTTGCCATTTGCAACAACATGAATGGACCTGGAGGTTATAATGCTTAGTGAAGTAAATCTCTCACAGACTTACAGATACAGAGGAAAAGGGTGGGGGATGGGCAAGATAGGGGAAGTGGATTAAGAGGTACAAACTACTAGGTATAAAATAAATAAGATACAAAAATGTACTGTACAGAAAAAAAATGTACTGTACAGGACAGGGAATATAGGCAATATTTTATGATGACTTTAAATGGAGTATAATCTATAAAAATATTGAGCCATGTTGTATACTTGAAATTAATATAATATTGTAAATCAACTATACCTCAATTTTTAAAAAATGAACTTTTTACAAATAAAGGCACTATAAATCAAGTTAGAAGATACCAAAAGACTGGAAGAAGACATTTTCTATATAAGTAAAACAAAGGATTTGTACCAGATTATAAAAAAATGAATATAGATGGAGAAAAAATAGTGAAAGTTCAATAGAATAGATGGACTATTAAACAAGCAATACACAGAAAAAAATAATCCAGATAACCAAATAACAAAGAAAAAGTTATGTCAAAATTCTATTACCTTAATCTTCAAAGTATTTATATGGTTGGACTTCTCACCACTTCTACTATATCTACGTCACCGAACTATATCATAGTTCACCTAAATTATAGTGTTTGCATTCTGTTATTCCTGCTTCTTCCTTCACTTCCTTTCATAATTCTATTCTGAACACAGTAACTAGAGCAGAGGTTCTTTATGTCATTGTTGCTGTTTTTGCCATGGGCTCTTTTGGCACTCTAGTGATGCCCATGGACCCCTTTGCAGAAAAAATATTTTAATCCAATAATATAAAATACATGAAATTTCAAAGTAAACCTATTGTATTTAGATATGGTTAACTAATTTTTTAAAAATTATATTCTAGTAACATTAACAGGATATTTCAAATAGAAAGGCAGGTTAAACTTCATTTTTTATAGAAATAATAGGAAGACTGTTTTTGCTTATTTTGTATAAGACCATTAGATTGTGTGTAACCTTTGACAAGAGAAAAATATTATGAGGGCATCTACATAATTTTGATTGGTTTGTTTGTTTTGGTAGTTGTGAGTGCTGAAAATCCTGATTTGCAAAGATATAGTTTGAAAATGGAATTAAAATGTCCTTAGTTGTTTGTTTGTTTGTTTGTTTCAGGTTCAGCCAGGCTTCTCTCAATAAATACCTGCATTTTCAAAGATTTTTGAGTTAATCTCCAATTGTAGTGAATTATTTTTGGTTCTAAGTTTGATGAGTTTATCTTTGATGAGGTCAACATTTCCTATAGAGACTGTTTTTTAATCAGGAAAACGATGGTTCAAGTCACTGCCATCAAGATAGATATGCTCTTAAAAGAGTTATGAAATGTCTCCAAGTACATGCACATTTGTATTTTCAAAAATATTGAAGAACTTAGTACCTTAACCCCATCCAAGTAAAACACTTATTTCAGCTTTGGAAAGAAGTCAAGGCCACCTGACCCTTCTCTTTTATCAGTATCAGTAATTTACCCAAGAAACGTTACAACTGTTTAGTAAATTCTATTACTGGTTGACTTCTGGACCTTTACCACAGAGACTTACCTCATTTTCATGATCAAAAAAGTCTTTCAGGTATACCAACCTATGAATAAAATCCTTTTTCTTTAAAAATATCACAAAAATGTGTCTTTTTTTCTTTCAGAGAAAAAGTAAAATTTTGGTTGTCCTTAGTAGAAATAAATGCTTTACAACTGTCCTCTTAGAAGTCAACAACATTCTGTGTTGTATAGAAAAAATGTCATATTCTATAATTATATTTTTTAAAATGTCTAAAAAATATAATTCACAGACTTGTTGATGATTTTTATAGCTGTTAAAATTTCTTTCAGAGCTACTGTAAAGTAAAAAGCATTGAATGGCAATGGATTGAAACAAATCAAGGTGGATCACCAAGCACCAAACATCAAAACTATGTGCAAAGGGAAGAATATGAAATTTTTCCTTCTGGCTGAGTTATTTTCCCATAGCTACTATAATAAATTATAACAAATTTGGCAGCTTAAAACCACAGATATTTATTCTCTCACAGTTGTAAAAGCCAGAAGTCTGAAATCAGTATCACTGGGCCCAAATCAAAGTGCTGCCAGGGCCACACTTCCTCCAGTAGGTCTAGGGGAGAATCTATACCTCATGTCTTCTAGCTTCTGGTGGCTGCAGCATGCCTTGACCTATAACTGCATTATTCCAATCTTCAAGGTCAGGAAATTAAAATCTCTCCTGTTTCATCTTCACATCGTTTTCTCCTCCGTATGTCAAATCTCCCTCTACCTCTCTCTTATAAGGATATTTGTGATTTCATGTAGGACCCATCCAGATAAAGATAATTTCTTCATCTGACAATCCTTAACTTAGTCATCTCTGCAAAGACCCTTTTTCCTTAGGGATTAGGAACTAATATCTTTGTGATTGTAATGGGAAGGGGTACTGTCATTATTCCATTATTCTGTCTACCACACCAGCTATACTTTTATTTGGGAGAGGAAAAAAAAAAGAACTTTTCTATTTCTTAAATAATAACTTTAAGTTTAGTTTCCAAAAGTGATTCACAATCACAACTTAATAAAATCTTCTTTGGTGACCACTACAGGAGGAAAGGTAGGTATTTGTTCTTTCTTCAGCTTAAATCAAGCAAGGGATTTAAGGAGGATTTAATTCGTGTCTCTCAAAATTTGGGGGGTTCAGTGGCCTGGTATATGACTCCTCTCTGAAAAATCTAAAGGACAAGCAACTCTAAGTGAAAGATGAAGGAATTTTGCCATTGGGTAGAATCACCCAGTACACACAGAGTTTTTAGGGCCTAGAATGAAGAAGAGTTTTCTGTTGACAAAATGTGGACCTTATACACAGGATGGCTGACTAATGGGACCCAAAAAAAAGGGAGAGAGAGATTTTGTAATTGGACCTGAGAAATAAAATATTGCCAGCCATATCAATAAACAAAGGATCTAGCCACCACATTACAGCTGCCCCAATGGTGATCCCTGAGGGAACTCAGGAAGGAAACAAAGAATGTCTGCTATCTAGTAGTCATCAGACTGCAGCCACCCCAACGCTGCATCTTGAGGAAACTCCGGATGAGAAAACACAGGACACTGGCCCGAGATAGCAGAGGTGCATATCAAAGGAATGTTTCAGTGAGCCCAAACTCTTGCATCTTCCCATATGTAGAAAAGTGTTAAATTCCTTAACTTGAGATATTTGACGATCCAACTACCTGCCTTTTGTTTCAAAAACTCCTATATATCCTGGCTTCCCCTTCACCTCCTCAGAACAATTTTCTCAGCCTTTATCTGAGATGCTGTCTCCCGGGCTCGAAGTTCTAAGAATGTCTGCTGAATAAAACACAACTCTCAACTTTCAGGTTGTGCAATTTTTTTAGTCGACAGACTCCAAGAACTAGAAACCAAAAGACAAGACTTAACGACCCATGAAGGAGAAACTATCACCTATCTCAAGTAGTAGTGATAAGGGTGTTGTCTCAGAAGAATTTACAAAACTTTCCCTCCAGAGAAAGTTCAATTTCAACAACTTTCAAGACGAGAGAGTACAGCACCAGTTCCTGAAAGCGTAAGACAGGAAGGAATGTCTATGCCCCTTTAGTTGTTTCCCTCTCCTTCAAACTCCAACCCTGGAAAAGTCAGAAATTAAGGAAAAGTAGGACTAAGAGGAGAAAAAAGAGAAAAGAAAAGTACCCCGTTCAAAAAGAGAAGCTAATTGAGTAATTAATTTGGCTGGATTTTATGACACTAAAGAGAAAACAAAGCAATTAGATTTAATAGATTGTTTTCAATTTCTAATAGAAAAAAATCTACACATTTGTATGCATAGATGATAATTTTTAAGAGAAAAATTTGTTTATAATTCAAATCAAGAATAAAAGGAAGATTGGATTTTGCTAAAAAGCAGTCTTTTTTTAGTGGCCAATATATTATTTGTTCATATTTATGACAAGTAATCACTTAAAAATTAGCATTTTCTTGACATGGATTGTGTTACTTACACCACTTTCACTCTCTACTAGCATCCAATTAATAAAAAATATCACTGCTTATATTTTTGTCCAGCCATTTTAATCAGGTAAGAAAATCATAATTATACAGTTTAGAAGTCATGGGCTAAATTTAAACACTGATGCATTTGAAATTTCCATAAAATTAATGCTTATGCCATTCAAGATGAGAAGTTTGTTAATTTTACCATCTAGGTTTCTAATAGAGTTGTTGCAGTTATTTCACAAATAATATCATAGACAAACATGATCAAGTGCTTTCTATTCATACACCATCTCAAGGACATAATTTATTTCCACAAATAACCATGTGAAAATAATAGCACAACACATCACTGTTAACCATAATAAGTCCAGAGGCTCAGGCTTTTAAATTGAGTTGCTGCCCAGCTGCTCACTTGAGAATTCATAAGATATATATATATATATATAATCGGAGATCTCAAAATATGGTTACCGCTTAGTGGTAAATTTTTTTTTTTTTGGCACCATATTATATAGTATAGCTCGTGTTTAGCATTTAAGAAGTTGCAGCTACATTCCATTATCAAAGACATATTTGTTAAAACATGCATATAAAAGGATTTGTAATTGAAGCACAGCTTTGATATATTTAATAGGATGTAAAACTGCCATTCTATTTTAATAGGCAATGTTTTATGTGCATTAGCAGTAATATAATAATGCTTCTTCCGTGTGCTCTTGCCATTAGCACTTTTTCCCTCCCTTTCTTCTAGTTAATCTTAAAACTTTAATGTAATCCAAACACATTAACATCTTTTTTCCCCTCACTGTTCTTGAACAGAAGGCAGCTTTGAAATGAACTTTCCTTAACTGAAGGATAGGTGCTATACGACTTGATCATCAGTACTTTTCCTCCAGTTCTGCCTGCCTGTTGATTCGTGTACACTCTTTCTAGCCTTGGAAATGCTTATGATTACTGAAAGTGTTAGAATGGAGCGATGAAGGGGATAAAAGTGAGTCAGAATGCAGAAAATCAACGAGGAATAAATTTCATTCGTTTAAGCACAACTGCATGCTCTTATGTGCCATTAGGCCGAGCCACTTCTGATGGCATTGAATGAAAATGAGAAAACAGTGGGTGAACCACCTGGAGACTTAATAATGGCAGAGTTATTGGGATTATTATAAAAACTCATTAGAATTCTCTCACAGGTGTTTTTTATTTTTATTTTTTAATTTCCTCTGATCCAGATTGTATTAGTTTTTCTTATGATATTTCAGTATGACTTTTAACATTGTCCTTGAAGAGTGTGGCATATAGGAATATGTCAAGAAAAGTTAATCAGACTAATGCAAATTCCTGACTGAGTTGCACAAAAGTAGTCCTGTCTGGATTGCAGCTAAATATACATACATAAACAGCTCTCATAGCAAAACAGAAGGACAATCTTGCCTTCAAACAGCAGGAGAAATCTGTATTATTTAATGATCTGAGATTCTGAGCTCTAAGAAACTACATCTCAAAATTAATATTACCATGTTCTCTTAGGAGTAAGTTTTCGTACTTACTTAATTATTTCTATGATATATATAAACTGGAGATGCTGAACTCAAAGGGAATTGGGTATGTTATCCTCTTCAACTCTATCAAAGTTTAGATGTTTTGAAGTTTCTGGGACCAGGAAGATTAATCTAGAATTCTTTCAAAATTTAGACAAGATCCTAGACCTCAGTATTGAGGCTGCTTTAAGGGGACTCAATAATGTAAATGAAAATACCCCAGGGCACTTGAATGTATTTGCTACTCTAGAAGTTTTCTGTATTAGGAGCTTATTAAAGCATAAAGGCTACATTTTAACATAGGTGTTTACCTCTTGAATTATCTATTAACTTAAGTTACACTTGTTTACACTAAACTAAGTTGTTAATCAGTGTCAGCAGATAATTTTCTTGATGTAAAATTAAAAGCTGAAAGCTGCTTCATATAAATCTTATCCTACATGAGCTTTAGGGAATCAATGTCTAATTTCATTCATTCGTTAAATAAATTTGAGCATCCATTACATGGAATGTACATATTTCCCACTTTCACATTTTAGACAAAAACTATGTTTTAAAAAAAGCTGCTTTAATAAAGAGGATGTTATAATCTTTTAAAGTACACACCAAACTCTTTTATAAGACTAATATTGGTATTAAATCAAAAAATATCTCTCAATACATTGATCTCACTTCAGGGTGCAGTCGCTCAATGTACTTGTCTCAATATCTTAAGCACAAATGATATGTAGTCTATTTTCCATTCTATAGTCCCTTGTTCAAAAATTTGTGGATGTCTTTTATATTAGTTAATGTTTGTGGGGGATAAGGGGATTACATATATAAATTCTAATGTTGTTATTTTCAGGATACATGCTATTTTTAGATAGGTGATACACAGATAGATATGAGAGAAAGAGAGAGAAATTGATTTCCTGAAAAGATTATTTACTAAACATTTGGAAAAGTAATATTGGACATTATATAAAAGTTCTGACTTTGTATATAGAAAGTGTTGGTTTTTTAAAAAATCTTGTTTCAGAAAGTGAAAATATTGTCCCTAAGTCTTCTCTCTCATAACCCAAGTATAACATAAAAGATTATCTGAAATATTGATTCTTAAAATTTTGAATTTATGTGTACTTAAATTAAGAAAAAACAGAATGTTAAAGAACAATGCACAGATAGAAAAACCAGAAAATATATAATCTACAAATCTAAAAATAGGCATTTCTATTAAATAGACTTAACCTTATGGGACATTGTCTTGTCTTTATTTTTTTTTAACCATTTTAGCAAGGTCATTGAACATTAAATTGTAATAAAAAAATTCAGTAAAATGAACCCATCAATATAGCAGGATGAAAATTCAAAAAAATACAAAAAGTATAGTACATCATGACAAGGATTGTTTATTTCAGCAATGCAGGATTGGCTTAATAGTCAATAATTAATCAAATTATTTCACTATACTAAAAGACTAAAAAAGGAAGAAAAACAACCTCATGATCATTTCCACAGGTGTAGAAAAAAATGTTTGATGAAACTCAGTACACATCATTACAATACTTCTCACCAAATTAAGTACAGAAGTAAACTTCCTCAGTCTGATGAAGGGGATATAAAAAATTCCTACAGCTAACAACCTATGTCAAGGAGAAAAAACTAGATGCTTTCTTCCTCACACTTAAAGTTTGTATGCTTACTTTAAATAATATAATTTATACTATACAGAAAATGAAAATCAGTGTACTAAGGCAAGCAAAATAAAAAATCTACAGTCTGGAAAACAAGAAGCAATAAGGACTGTATTTTTAGACCACATGCTAACGTTTGTAGAAAATATTAAGAGGTCCACAAAAATAGCTATGGAACTAAAACATAAGTAGAGTAGCATCACAGAATACAAAATCATTATATAAAAATCAACTGTATTTCTATATGGTAGCAGTGAACAATTAGAAGTTTTAAATATCATTTACAATAGTATCATAAAATGAAATAATGAGTGGTTGATTTAACAAAGGACATATAAAACGTGTATGCTACAAAATATCACGGAAACAAGTTAAGGAAGTCCTAACTAAAAAAAAGATGCTAAGTTTAGGATCAGATGATACCATATAAAACAGATATAAAACTGATCTATAAAGCCAAATGATCCCAACCAAGATCCAATAAAGTTGTGACAAACTGTTTCTAAAATGTATGTGGAAATTAAACATTATATGAAATAACCACTGGAATTTTAAAGAGGAAGAAAACTTTGGGAAGAGTTAGGCAACCTGATTATAAGACAGGATACAGCTATAGACATCAAGTAAGTATTGGCGTTAACATAAACAGGTTGACCGACAGAAAATAAGAGAGTGTCTAGAAATAGAACTACACATATGTGGTCAATATGCTTTTGACAAACATGCCAAAGTAATTCAATAAATTATTTTTAAAGGATATAATCCGTTTATAGTTATTATAAAATATTGGCTATACCCCCCATGTTGTACAATATATCCTTGCAGGCCACCACTGCCAGGGTCCCATGATCCAGGGACAAATTCCCCGGGACAACACACAGCACGTCTCAGGTTGGTGCAATGTCATGCTGGCCTCTGCCACCGTAGGCTCACCACGCATTCCATAACCCTCCCTCCCCCTGGCCCGAGTGAGCCAGAGCCCCCTAATCAGCTGCTACTTTAACCCCATCTTGTCTGAATGATGAAAAGATGCCCTCAGGCGACCTACATGCAGAGGCAGGGCAAAATCCAAAGCTGAACCACAGGAGCTGTGCGAACAAAGAAGAGAAGGGGTAATTTCTCCCAGCAGCCTCAGAAGCAGTGGATTAAATCTCCACAATCAACTTGATGTACCCAGCATTTGTAGAATACCTGAATAGACAACGAATCATCCCAAAATTGAGGTGGTGGACTTTGGGAGCAACTGTAGACTTGGGGTTTGCTTTCTGCATCTAACTTGTTTCTGGTGTTATGTTTATCTTAGTTTAGTATTTAGAGCTTATTATCATTGTTGATTTGTTTATTGATTGGTTGCTCTCTTCCCTTTTTTAATATATATATATTTTTTTCTCCTTTATCCCTTTTTTTTTCAGAGTGTGTATGTGTATACTTCTTTGTGTGATTTTGTCTGTATAGCTTTCCTTTTACCATTTGTCCTAGGGTTCTGTCTGTCCTTTGTTTTTTTTTGTGTGTGTGCGTGTGTGTTTTTTTTGTATAGTTTTTAGCTCTTGTTATCATGGGTGGATTTGTTTTTTGATTTGGTTGTTCTTTCTTTCTTTCTTTCTTTTATTACTTATTTTAATTTTTAATAATTTTTTCAATCTTTTATTTTAATAACTTTCTTTATTTTTTTTCTGCCTTTCTTTTTCATCTCACTTTTCTTCTGAGCCATGTGGCAGACAGGGTCTTGGTGCTCTGGCTGGGTGTCAGTCCTGAGCCTCTGAGGTGGGAGAGCCGAGTTCAGGATGTTGCTCAACCAGAGACCTCCCAGCCCCACATAATATAAAATGGTGAAAGCTCTCCCAGAGATCTCCATCTCAACGCTAAGACCCAGTTCCTCTAAACAACCAGCAAGCTACAGTGCTGGACACACTATGCCAAACAACTACCAAGACAGGAACACAACCCCACCCATTAGCAGAGAGGCTGCCTAAAATCATAATAAGGTCACAGATACCTGAAAGCACACAACTGGACACAGTCCTGCCCACCAAAAGACAAGATCCAGCCTCATCCACCAGAACACAGGCACCAGTCCCTCCAACAGGAAGCCTACACAAGCCACTGAACAAACTTTACCCACTGGGGGCAGACATCAAAAACAACAGAAACTACAAACCTGCAGCCTGTGAAGAGGAGACACCAAACACAGTAAGTTAAGCAAAATGAGAAGACAGAGAAATACACAGCAGATGATGGAGCAAGGTAAAAACCCACCACACCAAACAAATGAAGAGGAAACATGCAATCTACCTGAACAAGAATTCAGAGTAATGATAGTAAAGATATCTAAAATCTTGGAAATACAATGGAGAAAATACAAGAAACGTTTACAAGGACCTAGAAGAACTAAAGAGCAAACAAACAATGATGAACAACACTATAAATGAAATTAAAAATTCTCTAGAAGGAATCAAGAGCAGAATAACTGAGGCAGAAGAACGGATAAGTGACCTGGAAGATAAAATAGTGGAAATCACAATCGCAGAGCAGAATAAAGAAAAAAGAATGAAAAGAATGGAGGACAGTCTCAGAGACCTCTGGGACAACATGAAACACACCAACACTTGAATTATAGGGGTCCCAGAAGAAGAAAAAAGAAAGGGACTGAGAAAATTGTTGAAGAGATTGTAGTTGAAAATTTCCCTAATATGGGAAAGGAAATAGTCAATCAAGTCCAGGAAGCACAGAGAGTCCCATACAGGATAAATCCAAGGAGAAACACACCAAGACACATACTAATCAAACTATCAAAACCTAAAGACAAAGAAACATATCAAAAGCAGCAAGGGAAAAGCAACAAATAACATACAAGGGAATCCCCATAAGGTTAACAGCTGATCTTTCAGCAAAAACTATGAAACCCAGAAGGGAGTGGCAGGACATATTTAAAGTGATGAAAGGGAAAAACGTACAACCCAGATTACTCTACCCAGCAAGGATCTCATTCAGATTTGATGAAGAAATTAAAATCTTTAGAGACAAGCAAAAGCTAAGAGAATTCAGCACCACCAAACCAGCTTTACAACAAATGTTAAAGGAACTTCTCTAGGCAGAAAACACAAGAGAAGGAAAAGACCTACAATAATAGACCCAAAACAATTAAGAAAATGGTAATAGGAACATACATATCTATAACTACCTTAAATGTAAATGGATTAAATGTTCCAAACAATAGACATAGACTAGCTGAATGGGTACAAAAACAAGACCCATATATACGCTGTCTACAAGAGACCCACTTCAGACTTAGGGACACACACAGACTGAAAGTGAGGGGATGGAAAAAGATATTCCATGCAAATGGAAATCAAAAGAAAGCTGGAGTAACAGTTCTCATATCAGAAAAAATAGAGTTTAAAATAAAGATTGTTACAAGGGGCAAAGAAGGGCACTACATAATGATAAAGGGATCAATCCAAGAAGAAGATATACCAGTTGTAAATACTTCTGCACCCAACATAGGAGCACCTCAATACATAAGGTTAAAGCTAACAGCCATAAAAGGGAAAATCAACGGTAACACAATCATAGTAGGGAACTTTAACAGCCCACTTTCACCAATGGACAGATCACCCAAAATGAAAATAAATAAGGAAACACAAGCTTTAAATGATACATTAAACAAGATGGACTTAATTGATATTTATAGGACATTCCATCCGAAAACAACAGAATACACTTTCTTCTCAAGTACTCATGGAACATTCTCCAGAATAGATTATATCGTGGGTCACAAATCACATGATGACCCAAAACCTATGAGATGGAGCAAAAGCAGTTCTAAGAGGGAAGTTAATAGCAATAAAATCCTACTTCAAGAAACAAGAAACATCTCAAATAAACAACCTAACTTTACACCTAAAGCAATTAGACAAAGAAGAACAAAAAACCCAAAGTAAACAGAAGGAAAGAAATCATAAAGATCAGTCCAGAAATAAATGAAAAAGAAATGAAGGAAACGATAGCAAAGATCAATAAAATGAAAAGCTGGTTCTTTGAGAAGATAAACAAAATTGATAAACCATTAACCAGACTCACCAAGAAAAAAAGGGAGAAGACTCAAATCAATAGAATTAGAAATGAAAAAGGAGAGGTAACAATGGACACTACAGAAATACAAAGGACCATGAGAGATTACTACAAACAACTATATGCCAATAAAATGGACAACCTGGAAGAAATGGATAAACTCTTAGAAAAGTACAACCTTCTGAGACTGAACCAGGAAGAAGTAGAAAATATGAACAGACCAATCACAAACACTGAAATTGAAACTGTGATTAGAAATCTTCCAACAGACAAAAGCCCAGGACCAGATGGCTTCACAGGCAAATTCTATCAAACATTTAGAGAAAAGCTAACACTTATCCTTCTCAAACTCTTCCAAAATATAGCGGAGGGAGGAAAACTCCCAAACTCATTCTCCAAAGCCACCATCACCCTGACACCAAAACCAGAGAAAGATGTCACAAAGAAAGAAAACTAAAGGCCAATATCACTGATGAACATAGATGCCAAAATACTCAACAAAATACTAGCAAACAGAATCCAAAAGCACAGTAAAAGAATCATACACCATGATCAAGTGGGGTTTGCCCAGGAATGCAAGGATTCTTCAATATATGCAAATCAATCACTGTGATAAACCATATTAACACACTGAAGAATAAAAACCATATGATCATCTCAATAGATGCAGAAAATTTTTTCGACAAAATTCAACACCCATTTATGGACCCATCATCCAGAAAGTAGGCATTGAGGGAACTTACCTCTACATAATAAAGGCCATATATGACAAACCCACAGAAAACATCGTTCTCAAGGTAAAAAAATGAAACCATTTCCTCTAAGATCAGGAACAAGACAAGGATGCCCACTCTCACCACTATTATTCAACATAGTTTTGGAAGTTTTAGTCACAGCAATCAGAGAAGAAAAAGAAAAAAAAAGGAATCCAAATCGGAAAAGAAGAAGCAAAACTGTCACTGTTTGCAGATGATATGATACTATACATAGAGAATCCTAAAGATGTTACCAGAAAACTATTAGAGCTAATCAATGAATTTGGTAAAGTAGCAGGATACAAAATTAATGCAAAGAAATCTCTTGCATTCCTATACACTGATGATGAAATATCTGAAAGAGAAATTAAGGAAACACTCCCATTTACGACTGCAAAAAAAAAAATAAAAAACAAACCTAGGAATAAATCTACCAAAGGAGACAAAAGACCTGTATGCAGAAAACTATAAGACACTGATGAAAGAAATTAAAGATAATACAAACAGATGGAGACATATACCATGGTCTTGGATTGGAAGAATCAACATTGTGAAAATGACTCTACTACCCAAAGCAATCTACAGATTCAATGCAATCCCAAATGAATTACCAATGGCATTTTTCACAGAACTAGAACAAAAAATTTCACAATTTGTATGGAAACACAAAAGACCCCAAATAGCCAAAGCAATCTTGAGAAAGCAAAATGGAGCTGGAGGAATCAGGCTCCATGACCTCAGGCTGTACTACAAAGCTACAGTAATCAAGACAGTATGGTACTGGCACAAAAACAGAAATATAGATCAATGGAACAGGATAGAAAGCCCACAGATAAACCCACACACATATGGTAACCTTATCTTTGATAAAGGAAGCAAGAATATACAATGGAGTAAAGACAGGCTCTTCAATAAGTGGTGCTGGGAAAACCAGACAGCTACATGTAAAAGAATATAATTAGAACACTCCCTAGCACCATACACAAAAATAAACTCATAATGGATTAAAGACCTAAATGGAAGGCCAGACACTATAAAATTCTTAGAGGAAAACAGAGGCAGAACACTCTATGATATAAATCACAGCAACATCCTTTTTGACCCACCTTCTAGAGAAATGGAAATAAAAACAAAAATAAACAAATGGGACCTAATGAAACTTCAAAGCTTTTGCACAGCAAAGGAAACCGTAAACAAGACGCAAAGACATCCCTCAGAATAGGAGAAAATATTTGCAAATGAAGCAACTGACAAAGGATTAATCTCCAAAATATACAAGCAGCTCATGCAGCTCAATATCAAAAAAACAAACAACCCAATCCAAAAATGGACAGAAGACCTAAATAGACATTTCTCCAAAGAAGATATATAGATTGCCAACAAAGACATGAAAGGATGCTCAACATCACTAATCATTAGAGAAATGCAAATCAATACTACAATGAGATACCACCTCATACCAGTCAGAATGGCCATCATTAAAAAATCTACAAACAATAAATGCTGTACAGGTTGTGGAGAAAAGGGAACCCTCTTGCACTGTTGGTGGGAATGTAGATTGATACAGTCACTATGGAGAACAGTATGGAGGTTCCTTAAAAAACTAAAAACAGAACTATCATACGATCCAGTCATCCCCCTACTAGGCATATACCCTAGAAAACCATAATTCAAAAAGAGTCATTAACCACAATGTTCATTGCAGCTCTATTTATAATAGCCAGGACATGGAAGCAACCTAAGTTTCCATCGACAGATAAATGGATAAAGAAGATGTAGCACATATATACAATGGAATATTACTCTGCCACAAAAAGAAACGAAATTGAGTTATTTGTAGTGAGATGGATGGAATTAGATACTGACATACAGAGTGAAGTAATTAGAAAGACAAAGACAAATACTGTATGCTCACATATATATATAGAATCGAAAAAAAAATATGGCTCTCTAGAACCTAGGGGCTGGACAGGAATAAAGACACAGATGTAGAGAATGGACTTGAGGACACGGGGAGGGGGAAGTGTAAGCTGGGACAAAGTGAGAGAGTGGCATGTACATATTTACACTACCAAATATAAAATAGATAGCTAGTGGGAAGCAGCCGCATAGCACAGGGAGATCAGCTCGGTGCTTTGTGACCACATAGAGGGGTAGGATAGGGAAAGTGGGAGGGAGATGCAAGAGGGAGGAGATATGGGGATATATGTATATGTATAGCTGATTCACGTTGTTTTACAGTAGAAACTAACACACCATTGTACAGCTATTTTACTGCAATAAAGATGTTAAAAAAAAAAAGTTTTGTTTTGAAAAGTAACAGAAAAAGTTGATGTCATGAGGATTTTTCTATAATGGGTAATTACAAACTGTTTATATGCTGATTGGAAGGATTCAATAGAAAAATAAAAAGTAATTATTTAGGAGATAGTGTAGTGTAACTGTTGGCACAATACGCATGTCAGAAATAATGGGATTAATAAAATAGGAAAAGGTTCATCCTTGAGAGAATGAAAAGTTCATGCACAGTAACAGGAGGGAGGTAGGGTATGTGGTATGTAGGAATGTTGGTGAGTAGGTGGTAGTACATACTGTGGAACTTGTCTTTTGATTCTTGTATCTCTCGGGAAAATAAAAGGTAATGTTACTAACAAAGTGAGGGAGAAGAAGATAGTGGGGGATGAATGAGAACAGGAAATGCAGTATGCATTATTCATCTAGGAGAATGAAAGAGTGCATGGAACAGTAAAATATGGCAGCATCACAAACCAATTTGACTTTCATTGTCATGATTTTTAAGTGAGAACAGTCAGAGTGAGTTTTTCTCCATCTTTCTTCAGCAGTGTGGGTGCTGTCAAAGAGTTGAATTTAACAAGAACTGGAACTTTGCATGTGAATGGGACAGAGTAAGGAGAAAGTGAGTGGAACATTGGGGTTGGTATGGTAGATGGGCTTGACTGACGTTTTTATCATCTTCCTTCTAGGGAGCCTTCTGATACGGTTGGAGCTGAAAAGTTAAAAACTACATTTTCCAGATGCCCTTGGATCTAAGTTCCAGATGCAAAATTGGATCTACACTAAATCTGTTCCTGAGAGAGATAGAAGCTCTCTTCCAGCTACTTGCAACTGTTTTCTGCTGGCAAGTAAGGTTGTGGAGTTTGGGGATTGTCAGCAGCAACAGTTAGTGTTGGGAGGAAGTTTCAGCAGAGATGGTGGCCAAATTGTGTGTTAATGCATCCATTTAACAAATTTGTATGTTTTTTGAGAAACATTTGGGACAGCTGAAAAGTTTCCTGATCCTGGATTCCTAAACTTCTGTTCACAAATACAGATCACTATTTATGTTTTGAACTGCATAGTTCAATATTGCCTCCTAATTCTTTTTGTTGTTGTTGTTCTGATCGTAGAAGAGTTTGAAGCTCTCTACACCATCAGACACTTGTGACTTTCTAGTATGAACCACTTGACAGTGTCCCTGCACACTTAGGGTGACCTCAGATACTAGCTGTCCAGAACAGTCCTGGATGCAAACTACTGTCCTGTTTATTATTAGTACTTCATTTTACAATCTAAAGTGTTACAATAAAAATGATAAAATTTATAGTGGCTGTAACCCTTTTGAAGCCAGGCTCTAGAGAATGTGAATAATGCTTTAATAAATGCTACAAGAAGAATTTGAACATTCATTTTAGATATGAAGGGCTCAATAAAAATTGGATTGAAACAATTTTTCCTATATTTTTGTAGATTTTCTCATTGAATTTAATTTGTAAATCTCAAGTACAAAATAATAAATTTATGTTCTACATAACTTAATTTTGTAGAAGATAATGTGGGCAATTGTTTGGCTACATAGCACATTGAAATCCTTTTGTATATTTGGAGTTTATTTCATTTTAGGAAACTTAGTGGAATATAGAAATTGTATTAGAAGTCAGATACCTTTTCCAGACTCCCATGTTGCTAGGTTGAGGTAAAAGAAGCAGAATCCATTAATCAGCTGCATCGACCCAAGATCTTTGAATCTTAGGTGAGTCCAGTAAAGAAAAAAAATAACTCATGAAATCCATTCCAGGAGAATGGTAGCTGCTTCAAAGGTATCCAGAAGCATTGGTGACATTCTGTTGGAATAGACTAGCTTTGGGGTTTTATTTTTAGCTCTATAGAATATATGTCTGTTTATCTGTCCATTTTAGAGATATTTAATAAGTTTTTGTTAACTTAGAAGTTTTTTATTTCAACAGAGAATGATATCAATTTTATAACTACAATAAATATGTATGTTCTGTTTTCTTATTTCTGTTTCCTAAAAATAAAAAAATATAAGTTACAAAATGGACTGATAAGAAAGGGAGAAGAAAATGCAGTCAAATTTGAAATGTGGAAGCAAATTTTTAAAGAAAATAGCAAATCATGCAACAGGATATATTCAGACAGTAAATTATAGTTTAGACTGTTATATTATTTATTACTTCTTGATATCATTCTTTATCAGATAATCTTTCCCACCTCCAGACATTTGAAGAATAGCATTTGTTTGATTGCTTGAATAGCTTGATTGATTGCAATGTCTTATAGGACAAAGAAGCTGTTTTAAAATCACATTTCCATTTGCAATTTGGAACTCCTCAGCCAATTGGGTTTTTCCAAAAGATCTGCCTCTCTGAACTTGTTTCCTTTTCTACTAACTTTTGTGATAATCCCACTGCAAAGAATTAATGAGATTGAGGCATGTTTAAATAATCTTGTATAGTACCACATTTGTTAATTTCCCTTCCTCTTGCTTTTCTTCAAAACCAAGTTTAAGGCAATTTTAATTTAACAGCAAATCTAAGAGTTACTCTGATTTCATTTAAAATGCTAATTAGATAACATTTTGTACACACAATTAGCATTATATTAATATTTTATTTTTATGGTGTTAGAGTCTGCATGAGTCATTACCTCCATGATTCAGCTTGTCAGAGTAAAGGTTAAATGTTTGAAATATGTGTAATATTTCAATTATATCCTTTGCTTATTTGTTCATTTATCTTTAATCAAATAATATTTCTTGTTGCCACCCTTCTTGAATAACTTGATATATTCTACCAACTTCAGTAATAATTAAGCATGCCAATGTTTGCTTTCTCCAAATCAACTTCCATTTTCTGTTTTTGAATTCTGTAATTTTTTTTTCCAAATTTGATTGACTCATTTGGGAAACCCAACTCTTTCCCGTGTCCAAACTCATAGAATGGTCATTTTTCAAAGTAGCAATTTTTTATTTTTTATTCTCAGGCTCTCTCTTCAAAAATAACTATCTTTTGCTTTTCCTAAGTTCCATTTGCTACTGGAATAAAGGAAAACATATCATAATATTAATGGCTGATATATGTTTAGGAGCTATATTTCAAGCTTTGCCTATTTCCATTATAAATGAAATTCTATATAGATATCTTGCATATCAATGAGTAAACAGGGTCAATTCAAATGGTTAGAATTTTTGTGGCAGAAACTTATATTCACTTCAGGAATGTGAAATAAAACCTATTTTTTATACACACTTACATTTTAAGATATTTAAATTTTTAAAATTTCATACAATTTTATTTTATGTAAATGATCTCCATTAAAACAAAATGTCCAAGATAATCAGAATTCTTTATATGACAGATAGAAAGTATTGAAATTGAAAAGATGAGCATTGTGTTAAAACCACTGTTGTTCAGAGAGCATATGAATGATTTAAGGAGTAAATTATACACTCTGGTTTTGAGAGATTTAAGTCGTTGATTTTAGTCACATCACTACAACAGGAGTCAATGGTGATTGGACTGCAGCTGCATAGTACAGCTGTAAATGGGACTCTGGCAGTGTATTCCAAAAGGCCTTCAGGAAACATGCCCAGAAAGAAACATCCATCTGGAGAATGATGGAAGCTTTGTTTTCAAAAACTATTCGGTGACTGCATGAATTGGATATGACACAGAGCATGGACTGACCCATCCCTATGGAAAAATCTGAGTTATTGCCCTTGTCCACACTTGCATCACCTTTTGGAAGTGATCTTCTATCTCAGCTATGGTTGGAGATTTGCATATTCATACCTTGGAAAACAACACCTTGTAGAGTAACTTTTTTCAAATATCAAGACTCTTTTGAGTTATCTCAGGGTCTTGTAAAAATATATGTCCTGCTTCAGGTGAGTCTGGGGTGGAGTTTAAGAGTCTGCATTTCTAAGTAAGCTCCCAGGTGACACTGACATTGCTAATCCATAGGTCACTCGGTTCACAGCTTGTTTGAGTAGCAGCAAGTGTGAAAGGAATCAAGGAACACCAATATAAAAGAAAATTGAAAAAAAAAAAAAAGAGTGACTTCAGCATGGCACTGAACAACAGAGACCAAAATGTAAGCCAATCTATAAATACTCTCCTTTTCCTTTTCTAGATTCCCTTTTCCCTCTTCTGGCTTAATTTGTTTTATATATTTCTTACATGGGAATAGCTATTGATTCTCCAGTTTACATAACTAATAATCCCTCACTTACAAGTTACATGATAAATCATTAATTAAGAACAAAAGGAAATTAAAAGTTTTTCTTATGTTAGAGTTACCTATCTTCCATATGTAGAAAAATCATCAAGTTTGGCACCTGGAACAGTTATTTCAAAATCTATCCCATTATTTATCATCTAGGTGAGGTTAAGGAAGTGAGTTATTTTCTGGGCTTGCTTTCTGTTTCTCTAGATACAAAATGTTGTATGGGCTAAATAACTTAATATGGGTAAAGTGCTGCAAATCTGATACTCATTACATATCTTTGTCCAACAATTCTTAAAATATTTTTTAAACATTGTGTTTTTCAATAATCCTGAAAGATCTGTGGCCTAGCTCTTGAGAATATTTTTCCTTAACTATATTTTTAAATGAATGCAATTTTGGAAAGAAATGTAATTCTGAATAATTGCTACTTTATTTAGCCAAGTGATTTTTAAGCAATGTCTGGTTATCTAAGAATTAGTCATCTACAAGCTTGAAAAAAATCCCCTTGCAGCCACTACATCCCCCCCAAACAGAAAACAGTTTCAGCACAAAAATCACCTCTAACATTTAAAGGATTCAACGTTTTAAAAAATTATAGAGAATCACCTTTGCAACAAGTCAATGACTAACAATTGGTATTTTTTAGGCACTTATTCAACCTCTCTATGTGGAATAATGATCAACTTGGCACCTGATAGTAATATTTCCAAAGCCCATTATTCACCATTTCTGTGAATTACACGCTTGTGGAAAGTTACTTCTTGTTATCAGTGGGCTCAGACAAACAAATCTGGACCTGGCTGCTTGTACATACTTGGAAAGTCAGAGGAAAGAAGTCTTTATGGATTTATTTTACATTTTGAGAATATTTCTCTCCTTCCTCTTCAAAATAATATTATAAATTGAACAAATTACACCAAAAATATAATAAAATAAAATTTTGGATTTTTGTCCTGAAGAACAGGTAAGCTACTACCTCATCAACTCATGATGCTATTATCTCAACTCATAATAGTCATGGACTCTGACTGAATTTATCAAATGCACATAAGTGGATTCCAAATACAAATGTATTTATATTGTGATTTTCAACTACCTCAGATTAATTATAATTATATAAAAACTTCAAGGGCTTTTCTTATAACGTGTATAGAGGATTTTAAATAGGAGTAATTCTGAATTTATGGCATTATTGTTGGAATATTTCTTCTCTATTTAAAATATTAAATAAATTAAAACATTTCAAGGGTTAATAAATAAAGGAGGCAAGTAGAATTTTGTGGCGCAAATTTGAGGAAAGCAATTCTCCTCACAGAAATTAATTAAATTAAATTTAATTTTATTTTTAAACATCTTTATTGGAGTATAATTGCTTTACAATGGTGTGTTAGTTCCTACTGTATAACAAAGTGAGTCAGCTATACGTATACATATATCCCCATATCCCCTCTCTCTTGCGTCTCCCTACCACCCTCCCTATCTCACCCCTCTAGGTGGTCACAAAACACCGAGCTGATCTCCCTGTGCTATGCGCCTGCTTCCCAATAGCTATTTATTTTACATTTAGTGGTATATATACGTCCATTCCACTCTCTCACTTCGTCCCAGCTTACCCTTCCCCCGTGTCCTCAAGTCCATTCTCTACGTCAGCGTCTTTATTCTTGTCCTGCCCCCTAGGTTCTTAAAAACGTTTTTGTTTTTCTGTTTTTTTTTAGATTACATATATATGTGTTAGTATACAGTATTTGTTTTTCTCTAATTACTTCACTCTGTATGACAGGCTCTAGATCCATCCACCTAACTACAAGTAACTCAATTTGTTTCTTTTTATGGCTGAGTAATATTTCATTGTATATATTGCCACATCTTTATCCATTCATCTGTGGATGGACACTCAGGCTGCTTCCATGTCCTGGCTATTGTAAATAGTGCTGCAGTGAATATTGTGGTACATGACTGTTTTTGAAATATGGTTTTCTCAGGGTATATGCCCAGTAGTGGGATTGCTGGGTCGTATGGTAGTTCTATTTTTAGTTTTTTAAGGAACCTCCATTCTGTTCTCCATAGTGGCTGTATCAATCTACATTCCTACCAACAGTGCAAGAGGGTTCCCATTTCTCCACAACCTCTCCAGCAGTTATCCTTTGTAGATTTTTTGATGATAGCCATTCTGACCGGTGTGAGGTGATATACCTCATTGTAGTTTTGATTTGCATTTCTCTAATGATTAGTGATGTTGAGCATCCTTTCATGTCTTTGTTGGCAATCTATATATCTTCTTTGGAGAAATGTCTATTTAGGTCTTCTGTCCATTTTTGGATTGGGTTGTTTGTTTTTTTGATATTGAGCTGCATGAGCTGCTTGTATATTTTGGAGATTAATCCTTTGTCAGTTCCTTCATTTGCAAATATTTTCTCCCATTCTGAGGGTTGTCTTTTCATCTTGTTTATGGTTTCCTTTGTTGTGCAAAAGCTTATAAGTTTCATTAGGTCCCATTTATTTATTTTTGTTTTTATTTCCATTTCTCTAGGAGGTGGGTCAAAAAGGATGTTGCTGTGATTTATGTCATAGAGTGTTCTGCCTCTGTTTTCCTCTAAGAATTTTATAGTGTCTGGCCTTCCATTTAGGTCTTTAATCCATTTTGAGTTTATTTTTGTATATGGTGCTAGGGAATGTTCTAATTTCATTCTTTTACATGTAGCTGTTCAGTTTTCCCAGCACCACTATTGAAGAGGCTGTCTTTTCTCCATTGTATACTCTTGCCTCCTTTATCAAAGATAAGGTGACCATATGTGCATGGGTTTATCTCTGGGCTTTCTATAATGTTCCTTTGATCTTTATTTCTGTTTTGTTCCAGTACCATACTGTCTTGATTACTGTAGCTTTGTAGTATAGTCTGAAGTTAGGGAGCCTGATTCCTCCACCTCCGTTTTTCCTTCTCAAGATTGCTTTGGCTATTTGGGGTTTTTTGTGTTTCCATACAAATTGTGAATTTTTTTGTTCTAGTTCTTTGAAAAATGCCATTGGTATTTTGATAGGGATTGCATTGAATCTGTAGATTGCTTTGGGTAGTATAGTCATTTTCATAATGTTGATTCTTCCAATCCAAGAACATGGTGTATCTCTCCATCTTTTTGTATCATCTTTAATTTCTTTCATCAGTGTCTTATAAGTCAGTTCTTAAGGTTGATCTTTGGGTAATTTAGAAAAACAAACAAACAAACAAAGCCCCAAATCTCAAGAACCTGGATGAAAGAAGTAGGTACATAGGCAACTCTTCCAGCATAGCAAAGTTGAGGCTCAGAAACACAAAACATGAAAGGACTTCACTTCCAAATTGCTCAGAAACCAGAGGATGATGAACTCAGAAACATCACTTCAGTCTTTAAGATTTATAACCAATGTCTGAGTAACAAGAAAGTAGAAACTATGTAAGGATTCCTGTGTATCTTCTGATGTTCATTTTATATAATTATGCATAGCAAACTGTATGAGGCTCTAATGAGAGTGTAGGTTCATTCATTCTCAACAGGTCCACTGAAGATTTCACAAAGTCCCTTTAGACATCTCCATTTTTTAAGTAGATATGGAACCACATGGAAATCTTATGCTACAGATTTCTTGATGCTGTTAGTCATTCTAGGTTGTGCTGATATGTTTGCCTGCCTATAGGCTTACTATTTGCAGATCCACTTGGTATTGGCTTATGCCTATGTTTTAAGTCCAATTGCAGAGTAATTATTATTTGAATATTATGAAAGTTTGCTTCCTTCCAGTAGTCAAATAAATGATTTCCTCCTGATTTGTGTCCTATTATATTTCATTTGCATCTAATCTCCTGTAGCTTGGTATCCAGTGCAGTATTCTGCATCTGAATACCCTGCCCAATGGTATGCATGTGTCCATAAGAAAGGGCTATTGTATCTCTTTTCTTGATAGAAACAGCAATTTCCCAAATAGGGACAAATCTAGGAATGAACTCTTATCCTACTGGGAAAAAACAGATCTTTGACTTTTCTTCTATAAAACTACTATTCTGTAGCATTTTCTTTCTCTCTTATTTCATAATCTTATGACTACAGAATTTGTTGTATAGAGAAACTGCATTCATCTATTTCCCTTCTATGTTTCCTATTCTACAAATTGGGGACAATACTGTATTTCAATAAATTGAATATACTATTATTGTAAGACACATCATTATGTACCACAGAGAAAGAAAAAAGCAACCAATTAAATTATTACACTACACCTCAGTAATAGTATTGGACAACATCTTAATCACTCTCATAAATCTACTGTTACTTTGAAATGTCTTTCAAATATTCAAGGCGTTTGACAATTTCTCCTGCCTTTAGTGGCACTGCTTTGTCCATGTTAGGAATCCTTTTGTATGTGTTTCAGGAATAAACAATTATACAGCCTCAAATCAGTGATCCTCAAATTTTAAGCATACAAATCACCTGAGGAGCTTATTAAAAAGTAGATTCTAGTTTAGTAGGTCTGGAATAAAGCTATGACTGCCTTTCAAACAAGCTCCCAGCTACCCAGGACCACACTTTGACTAGAAAAGGCATAATGTACTTGGTTAAGACTTCCAAGGAAATAAGGAATTGTTTCATTTTTCGAGTGGCCAATATTTGCTTCACTATTTATTTTTCACAGATTGTTCTGTTTCTGTGCCTTTCTGGGTATAAAGTGACTTTCTATTTCAATGTAATCAGAACCTACTAAGCTCAGTTGAAATGACAGTAATTTGAAAAGCTACAGCCAAAATTGTGCCAGGGAGTAACAATGTCGAACTTCCCCTGAGCCTTATGCTCCTTGAAAGCAGAGACAGTTGAGAAATCCCCACACCATTTTCTGTTTCAGAAAACCGGTGAATGCCAAAGAGCACCCTGCCCTCTCGTATTCTAACATGGAAACTGTCTCCGTTCTTCCCCAGTGTGCACTGCTTTCCCTGCCTCTATAAGACACCAGCCTTCTTCCTTTACTCTGAGGCTTCCTCAGTAATGAATGTTCTCCCTACTGCGGCAGCCGGAATGAAATCTGCGTAATTGTTCAGCTCATACTGTCTTTCACAGCAGGCAGTGTCTATTTTCAGAGTATAGCACAGTGGATAAATACATGGACCCTAAAGTCAGATTAATTAGTTTTTAGTCCTGGGTCTCCTGCTTATTAGCTGTGTAACCTTAGACAAGAGATTAAAACTCCCTAAACCTCCATATCTCCATTTCAACATGACTAAAAGAGGGATAGTAAACTATTTTTAACCAGTTACATCACTTCCCTACTCAAAAACCTGGGTGCTCCCATTCCACTTAGTGAAAAATCTGAAACCCATTTTTGGGCGTGGCTGCCCCTTGAAGTGGCCCTTTGTCCTCGTCTCTCCTCTCCTACTAGTCTTCTGCTCACTCTGCTCAGGCCACAATGGCCTTTTTTTTTCTCACTTTGGGAACTCATGAAGCCATTTCCCATGTCTAGGCTATTCCTTATGCTGTTCCCCCCTTCCGAAGTATTCCACAAGTATTATCATGCTTAGCTTCTCATCACTCAGGTCTCGGTTATAATGTTACCTTCTCAAAATGGTGGAACTCCTTCCCTGAAATCCTATCTGAAATACCCCTTTCCCCTCACCACTATCTGTTCCCTTCCTTCCTATGTTATAACACTTCCATATCTGTCATTCTAAGAGTTTGTTTACTATCTTGTTTCCTCATGAGAATATAAGCTCCAAATGAGGCAAGTTAGAAAATTTATGGGGCTCAGTGAAAAATGAAAATGTGAGGATTCTTGCTCAAAAACAAGTATTAAAACATAAAGTTTTCTTCTTTTGTCTGTGATCTCTTTCCACTTATGTTGTTTTTATTTGCTATTAGATATAATTCTATGTAACTAAAGATTTTTAATGTATTAGCATGGATTTTACAGTTCATCTTATTATGCAATGACAGTTTAAATGAAAATGTGGGAGCATTTAATTTATGTAAAAAAAATAAAGAAATTAAATAATTCATACATATTGTTCTACCCAGAACAGCGGAAACACTGCACAATCCTACTGTTTTTATTTGACTTTTTGATATATGCACATTCTACCAATACTCTCCACCTTTGGCTGACTGAAGAGTAAGGAAGCACTGAAGGAAAAGGAACTATGGGTAATGGTATCTTCCCCCTTCCTTCTCTGTCTTTATTTTCTGCATAAGTGGTTGGTGGCCTCCAAAAGTTACCTGCCTTGTTACTTGCCTTGAGTCTCACTGAACCCTCATGGACCAATGGTCTGCCAGAATTCTGTGGTCACGGGGCTTTATGAATGCTATGTGTGAATTGTGCAGAAAGGAAACATGCATACTGTATGTACCTCTTCTGACCATGATCTTACTGCATTCTCACATCACCCTTCACATACAAAACAGAAATTTAATGATAAAATTAAAAATTTCAAGATGGCAAAAGCAGCATATTAAAACAAAGAGAGAGTTCTTCTGAACATGGGGGACAGCCAACCTGGCTCCATTAGCTCAGAAACTCTCAGACTGGTTCATTTCTGTGCTACTAATGACCAAATAATGCCTGGACATACAGAAAATTAAGAACTATTTTTGAATAAGTAAATAAATGAACATTTACGGTAAGACATATACTACATGAATTATTTGCAAAGTACCTGATAAGAATTAAGTTAGCTATTAATAGTGCTATTATTGTTAGTAGTATTATCATTATTACATGTTAGATAATTGCTAAGTTACTTCTGGATAATGAACAATATGTCTTGGATTAAAGATCTTTTTGTGCATTCACTCTAATCATAGGATTAGTTGATGTGGGTTGAAGGTGGGAAAATACAAATGAATTAATTAGACTTCCTACTAGCTTCTCAAGTAGAAGTTCTGGTGAAATAGTAGGTTGAATTTAGTGGTAAAAATAATATTTTCGGGTTAAATACAGTTTAATTACCTACATGTACATTGTACTCAAATACAATAAATAAATATCATAACTTACCTATATTAGGTTTCTGAAAAATATTAGCACTTCATTTTACTATGTAATTCAAGACTTAGAATTAGAAGTGATAATGCATTGCTGAGACCATCTTCCAATTCTGTCCCCAAACGCTTTGCCATAAAAGATAATCTAAAATCTTCCTCTTTCATGGAAAATTTCCAAGGCTCAAAGCACAAGCGCAATTAATATTAGCATTGGATGGGGAGCAGTTATGCTGACGTCTTCCAATTTTAAATAATTGAAGAGCCTAGATTCCCTTTATAAGCTTGTTTCACAGAAGGTGGAATTAAATATCTCAATCTCTGTGCTTACATTTTTTTCTAGAATAACATCAAATTAGGTTCTAAATAATAAATCTATTAATATTTGCAGAATATCTCTATGGATGAGTCAGAGTAATTGGAGTGAGAGGGAGTCAAGAAGGTATAAGACATTTTACCTGCATTCATATGATTTTTTAAAAGACTATAATGAGATATCTCAAGACAGTGTTTATTTAATAACCAGTGAATAGTATTTAACTTAAGGTTTGGCCACTGTATCAAAGGATGAAGATGTAATAAACAAAACAAAAATATGGCTGCTTAAAAATAAGTTTACATTTCTCTCAGATGACAGTCTGAGTGTAAGCATCCCAATAATGATGTGGTAGCTGCGCAAAATTAAGGAAAAATAGCAGGGGTGGAGGGGAGTGCTCAACAGAAAACTACGCATTATCTGCAGTGTACCCTTCAGGGTGATCTGATACTGATTCTGTGCGAGATATTTTGCAGCTCTGTTAATTGTAGATAACTGATAGCAGTGCAAAATGATTCATCTCTATGTACTGATAAATTAATTCAGTGTCAAGAGACAAACTATACTTTCCTACTTTTGCCCCTATTTTCACATTCACTGTATTATTTACTATAATATTCGGATGTCCTGTTCTTCAGATTCTCCTTTGAACTGATTGTTAATGCCTTACCATTTTCCTCATTAATGATTTAAATAAAATCTTAAATACATGTTAATTTTTACATCTGTAGGAGAGTCGTGATTTTACCTTTAAAAGTGTTATCTTTTAACATGACTCAATATCTATCATTTTACATGTTGCCATGTGGTTGCCATCAACAACATATAGCTTCCATGTCATAATCTAAAATGTCTGTTTCAGCTCCTACTCTCCTGTCCACATTCCATCCAGCAGGGCTTGGAGAAGGCAACGGAGAGGGCAAGCCTCTTTCCTTTCTAGAGGTAGCATACTTCATGTCCACTCACTCCTCATTGTCCAAAATTAAGTCAAACAGATTACTTACTGGCAATAGGGCTGGGATATGTTGTGTTTGCCAGCTCAGTCCTGTGCCCAGAGTCAAACTTTGAATTCTAATTACTAAAGGAAAAAGGGAGCAACAGACATTGGTCAATAACTGTCCGTCTCTGCCATAAGTAATTATATGGGGTGACCAAGACGGCCTTAATGTTCTCTTTGGCTTCACTAATCTTCAGACAGGCTTCTCCCTAACTCTAGGCACCTGATTCCCCTTTTCTTAGAGTACTTAATTTAGAAAATGTATAACTGTAAATTCTTTCTCTACCCCTTTAGATATAAACCCCTTTAAAAGCCTCTTGCCTGATCTACAAGCCAAAAATATCTTTCTCTAGGATGTAGGAACCATCCCTTTGAACTATAATCATCAAGGAAAATAGACCTCTTATCTCCCAGTCTCTGTGAAAGGTTAAGGGCCTTCAATGGGCCAGTGCTGTGAACAAACACAGATAGCCTAATCATAGAGAAAAGCATCTGCAAACCAGAACTAACTCAATGAGATCCACAGGTCCCACTGATCTTTCTCTTATCATTCTCTAGTACTTTTACACTAGCTTAACCTCAGTTGTTTGTCTAGTGGAGTTGAGCTCAGACTGTGTTTTGGTCTCTTTATCCCATTGCAGTTGCCTTGAACAAAGTCTCCCTTCCCTGTTTAATACTGTCCAGTGTAATTTTTGCTTTGATAGGAGACTTGGAGAGAGCCGGCTATCTGGGAAGATATCTTCATGGAGAAGGGATTGACTTGTGTCTTAAAAGTTTAGTAAGACTTTCATAAATGGAAGGGTACAGAGATTCATGTTCCAGATTAAAAAATAGTGTGCAATCCAGTGCAGAGAGAGTTTCTTCTAACACAAGATTCAACTATATAAGGTTCAAATAAACTCAGATGCAGGCAAGTTAGTAAGTGCAGTAGCCTAGTGTAAAACAAATGAAGTGTGGGGGACTGTGAACTCAACAGCTCATGCCCCTTCTGAGGAGGCAGCCCTGTTCAGTCTCATCTGGTTGCTGCTATGTTGTTAGATTTCTTAATTTTTGTAAATAAACCGGAATATAGACTTCTATTTTGAACCTCAATTTTATCTATGTAAAATCAGTTCAAAGTTAGAAAATCATGCGGGGCCTACCACCAACCACTAAGCTATATAAAATTTGCTTTACTTTGTGTCTCTTTAAATAAAAAAAGCTAATATTTGAGGCATTAAATAATAGAAAGAGAGATGTGTTTATTTGGGAAGTGAATTACTTCCAAATTTTGTCATTGTGGCAACTTAATTTTTCTGAGTCTTTGTTCCCTCATGTGAAATCCAGATAATAACTATTACTTAGGGTTGTTTTGTTGATGTTGAGACAATGAATACAAAAGTGTTTGGTAAACGGTAAAATGTTATTCAAAATATGAGTTACAGAAAAGTATAAACATAGAAATAAAACATGGAAACACAGCCACTTGTCCAATGACCTTACAAAAGCCATATAATATCCTGTTTGCAAAATGAATATAAAAACACTATTTCATAGGGCTATACTAAAGATTAAACAAGATAATCCATAGAAGGTTTTCAGCATGGTTTATATTAAGTATGTAACAAAAGCCTATAACTATCAGTAGGAATAGGAGTAGAACATAGCATAAACTCTGATCCCTCTCAGTCAGCCAGGAATAATGGCACCTTCTTGAGAATAGCTAAAGTGGGGAAAAAGCAAAAAAACAAAAAAATAATACTACAAAGGTTGCCAATTATCCTGTGGAATATTAATGCTCATTTTACGCTGATGCTGTTATAATGTTAATTGGGAATCCAGAGCCTTCCTTTATGCACATAATGAATATTCTTTCTCATGCTCTACTTATTCAACCCTGACAATTACTAAGTTAATTACTTCAAATTGAAGCTCATACCAGTTTTTAACCCTTTAAGTTTGTACTCACTGTGGAATTTAAACATGGTCCTCTAAGTATTTTCACTATTGATTTATGTATGTTAATAAAATGCCTATATGATCAAATGTCTTGTGAACATAATTATGTAGCAGATATAGGAAGATTTGAAAATGTAGGTCCTACAAAAAACTTAGTTTGATCAAAAGCTGTCAACACAATGTACTTGATATTGACATTCTTTGGCCTCTGTAGTCACACAACAATGCAAACTTAAAATATAACTTTGAGGAATATGAAACTTATTTACTTGGCTGAAAAATAGTAGGGATTCACTAAATTAATATAAAGATATAAAACTTAATATGCAGACAAAATTTTGGCATTACTTAGTGACTTTCATCTTGGGTGTCAACTGAGTAGGGAGATACACATATGAACAAGAAAATGTCTATTAAAACAAAACACCACAGCTTTTGATGGCTGATAATAAAATGAGCAGGAGATTCTAATAAACTTATACCAAAAAAAGTCAAATAACATCTCCAAAATACTTTGGTTAATAATCTTGACTCTTTGAAAACCATTACAGTGATTAACACACTTTTAATAAAATCTAAGGGAAAATAAAGTGGAAAATTTGCAAGAAATTGTTTTCCTATTTTTTAATCTCACCACATTTTCTAATCTCACTAGGATGGATATATCTCACCTGATGAATAGTGAATGCTGTCACTGATTTTCATGACCTTGAGAGCACATCACTCATGCTTTAACAACACAGCCTCACAAAAGGCTACTGTACTACCATAAGTGCAAAATGAAAACATAGAGACAGGTTATTTACACAAAAAGCATCTTCCATACAATGGAGTATTAGTTTGTCTTAAAAAGTAATAAAAGTCTGACACGTGCTACAATATAAATATTAAGACATTAAGTGAAATAAGGTAGGCATAATAGGACAAAAATTGCATATTTAGGTACTCCATGAAGCACCTAAAGTAGTCAAATTCATAGAGGCAAAATGTGGAACGGTAGTTGCCAGGGGCTAGGAAGAGAGGGATTTTTAGTTTAATGGATACAGAGTTTCAGTTTGAGTAGATAAAGAAATCTGAAAATGGGTGTGATAGATGTACAACAATGTTGAATGTGCTTAAGGACACAGATATAAATACTTCCCAAATAGTTAAAATGATAAACTTTGTTATGAATATTTTACCAAAGTAAAAGAAGAGACATATTCCAAAATCCTTTGAGAGTAAGTGTAAGTTGTCAAGGATCATGGCAAGAAGATACACACTTTGAAATGAGGTTATCAATCTAAAACATGAGAGTAGATAAAAGCAAAACAAACCAAATTTTCTTATTCTAGTTTCTCTTCAAAGTTTCTGACTTTGGTTTTAATTACTTTTATTCTGAAGAAATGATTTTTTAAATTTCTCATTCTTCAATATTAACCAAGATGACTATACTATCCATATAATAGTTTTTATATTTTCTGAGCAAAGAAATAAACTCCCTAGCTTGAAACATTTTTTTAAATGGAAGGACTAAATAAATGTAAAGGTCAATATAAAACTCCTGAAGGAAATGTAGTACTCACATAGATTCTATTTAAATGTGGTGAGATTAGAAAAATAGGAAAATAATTTCTTGCAAATTGTCCATTTTATTTTCCCTTAGGTTTTATTAAAAATTTGTTCGTCAATGTAATTGTTTTCAAAGCGTCAAGATTATCTTCTGAAGTTTGTCTTCTGGTAGAAACACAATGTATTTTCAGAATTACCAGCTTCTATAATATTCACGTGCATGATATCTAGAACAGAAGTATGCCAAATTCTGGTATTTCCCATCTCATTGTCAAAATTATATTAATTCAAACACCCAATAAATATGACCTGCCAATATCCAGAGAATTTTAGCAGCAGACGTAAGACTAGAAGAACAATCTTACAACTTCCAGTCCTGTGTTTTCCTCATTATAATACTAAATATGTTCTTAATCAGTTCCCATCCCAGATCTGTTTAGCAAATATTTATTACCTTATTTATTATGAGATATACACCAAATTATACATATATTTTCAATCAATTATCCACCATCCCATACATTATCAAAATCTCTCTGAATATGTAAAGATGTTTTTCCTATGTTTACAATAATATTTTGATGCCAAATGCTGATCTGAAGTGAAAATAAGCTATTTATAGTCCCACATTTTGTGAATATTCATATCTTCCACTGCATCAGTATAAATGATTATGGGTTGCTGACGCAGATTCTGATGGGAGTGTTACATAATAAACATGTACACCATCTTATCTTTGTTAAAAAATGGAATTCTGAAGTCCATCTTATTTTATATGTTTTGAAAGGATTTCAGACCTGTACTAAAACTAATTTCTACATATTAGTGACTATCAAAAAAATACTCAATTATATTCACAGGGTGGGGCCACACAAGTTGTGACTAAGTCTGTAAATTATTTCTTTTCACTTAGAGACTAAATTTTGTTCCATTTATTGCATAAACAATACATTATTTCCAGATTCTTTTTTTTTCCCCCAGATTCTTGTACAGTTTAGATAGGTATTCATTTTGTTGTTTTATTTTATCATTGATTTTGGTTTAACAATATAAGGGAATTCAGTTTCTTAGTTCATTTCTACTCTTAAGCTGTCATCAAATCTAATCCTGATATAAACAAAAATGCCAGAAGTACAGACTGTTTTACATGAAGAAAAAGACTACTTTATTTTTTAACTACAATAGATTAAAGGCAATAGATTAAAATAAAGTGTTATAAAAATATAACGTGAGACTAACAAAGACTCTAATAGTCCCCATTTCCCAATTGCTTGGATAAGAAAACAGGTGTAACTAAAGTTAATAGGGCCATTAACTGAGAACAACAAAAAAACTTTTAGAGTACTTTCTCATGTTTTACATCTCCCAAAACAACACTATCTTTATTATGTACCACGAGGAAATTGAAAAGGTAAATAAATGGAATAATGTGCTCAGCTTCACAGAATCATCCTGAGACCTCTTGAGAAGATGAGCCCTTGTAATAGATATCCCTCTTCCCATATACAGACAGATCATCTTTTCCCTAAAATTGATTAAATTAAAGAAGAATGTTCTCTCGTGATGAGTAGTCTTATTTGACTACTAAAATATAATCAAGTAAAACTCAGTTGGATAAATTTATTATGATTTTTTCCCACAATAAATAAATAGTAAGAAGGACAATATACTAGAGATAATCTATCTGGATTAAAGGAAAGCTTTTGTCTCATACAAAGCTATTGATCTGCAAGGACAGCACTGTGGTAGACAAGCAGAGACCTACTGAAATGGATGGGAAATAGGCTCGAGTGTGGATACAGACAATACAGTCAATAAAAGGATTAACAAACAAGTAAGCAACCTTCGCCCCTCCAAAAGAAAAAAAAGCTTGATAGATCAGGAGGCAGGGGACATCCAAGGAGAAGAGGCAATATTAGGTAGGATCATCTTTGCTATTCTTTGACTTTGAGAAATACCTTCCAAAAATAAAAGAATATACCAAATAATTAGATTAAATCAAAACAATGGTCATATATATGGTTTCATATGTATATAATTATTTATAAATTATATAAATATATATTTTTAAATTTAGGTATTTTCCTAATTGTTTTTATACGTAAGGAATTAGTTGGCAGACTTTTACATTTACAATTTGGTTTTATGTATCATCATGCTTTAAATAGGTATAATCAGAAAATCCTAATTCAAAACAGCTAAAACACCAAAAAATTTATTCTCACCTGAAGTTCCCAAATTTAGCATAGACCCCCAGATAATTTGATCAGCAATTCAATAATGTCATCAAAAACCTAAATTCTTTCCATCTTATATTATAACTTTCTCATCATCAGCTTCTTTATTTCTAAGGCTATTTTCCCTTATCGTTGCCCAATGCCTGCCATTATTTGGGGGGTAACAGCCAGATATAAGCAACTGATATCCTAATGATCAAGAAGCCATCCTTTCCTGTGTTTTTCTATTAGGAATGAGAAAATCTTTCTGGGGACATCCAACACACCTTAATTTATGATTCCGTGGACAGAATTAGAACACATGTCCATTCCTACCATAGTCACTGAGGAGAAAAAAAGAGAGTTTCATTTGACGGGCTACAAAGAGCCATCTGAGATTACGTGGATGCTGGGAGGTCTACCACCATGACTAAGTAAATGCTTTATACTTAAACATAATTTTAGATAGTTTTAAAATATTTTATAGCAAACTCCAGATTGTGTTGTTAGAAATACAAAATAACGTGATGTTTGCTTACATATTTAGCAAGTTTGTAAATTTCAGAGCAAAAGCTTAAGACAACTAAAATAAGTTAAGCGTTTCTGAATTATATGTAGTTTGAATTATTTTATGCATGTAGAATAGTCATTTACTTTTTCATTTCTCACAGGAAAACTAAAATACTCCAGATACCTATTTATTTATATCCTCTCAATGTTCACTCTTATTTTCCTGAATCACATATTCATTATTTTTTTTAACATCTTTATTGGAGTATAATTGCTTTACAATGGTGTGTTAGTTTCTGCTTTATAACAAAGTGAATCAGTTATACATACACATATATCCCCATATCTCTTCACTCTTGCGTCTCCCTCACTCCCACCCTCCGTATCCCACCCCTCTAGGTGGTCACAAAGCACCGAGCTGATCTACCTGTGCTATGCGGCTGCTTCCCACTAGCTATCTATTTTACATTTGGTAGTGTATATATGTCCATGACACTCTCTCACTTTGTCCCAGCTTATCCTTCCCCTCCCCGTGTCCTCAAGTCCATTCTCTAGTAAGTCTGCGTCTTTATTCCCATCCTAACCCTAGGTTCTTCATGACCGTTTTTCTTTTTTCTTTTTTTTTTTTTAAATTCCATATATATGTCTTAGCATACGGTATTTGTTTTTCTCTTTCTGACTTACTTCACTATGTATGACAGACTCTAACTCCATCCACCTCACTACAAATAACTCAATTCCATTTCTTTTTATGGCTGAGTAATATTCCATTGTATATATGTGCAACATCTTCTTTATCCATTCATCAGTCGATGGACACTCAGGTTGCTTCCATGTCTTGGCTATTGTAAATAGAGCTGCAATGAACATTGTGGTATATGACTCTTTTTGAATTATGGTTTTCTCAGGGTATATGCCCAGTAGTGGGATTGCTGGGTCATATGGTAGTTCTATTTTTAGTTTTTTAAGGAACCTCCATACTGTTCTCCATTGTGGCTTTATCAATTTACATTACCACCAACAGTGCAAGAGGGTTCCCTTTTCTCCACACCCTCTCCAGCATTTACTGTTTGTAGATTTTTTGATGATGGCCATTCCAACCGGTGTGAGATGACGTCTCATTGCAGTTTTGATTTGCATTTCTCTAACGATTAATGATGTTGAGCATTGTTTCATGCATTTGTTGGCAATCTGTTTATCTTCTTTGGAGAAATATCTATTTAGGTCTTCTGTCCATTTTTGGATTGGGTTGTTTGTTTTTTTCATATTGAGCTTCATGAGCTGCTTGTAAATTTTGGAGATTAATCCTTTGTCACTTGCTTCATTTGCAAATCTTTTCTCCTATTCTGAGGGATGTCTTTGCGTCTTGTTTACGGTTTCCTTTGCTGTGCAAAAGCTTTGAAGTTTCATTAGGTCCCATTTGTTTGTTTTTATTTCCATTTCTGTAGGAGTTGGGTCAAAAAGGATGTTGCTGTGATTTATGTCATCGAGTGTTCTGCCTATGTTTTCCTCTAAGAGTTTGATGGCGTCTGGCCTTGCATTTAGGTCTGTAATCCATTTTCAGTTTATCTTTGTGTATGGTGTTAAGGAATGTTCTAATTTCATTCTTTTACAAGTAGCTGTCCAGTTTTCCCAGCAACACTTATTGAAGAGGCTGTCTTTTCTCCATTGTATATTCTTGCCTCCTTTACCAAAGATAAGGTGACCATATGTGCATGGGTTTATCTCTGGGCTTCCTACCCTGTTCCATTGATCTATATTTCTGTTTTTGTGCCAGTACCATACTGTCTTAATTACTGTAGCTTTGTAGTACAGACTGAGGTCATGGAGCCTGATTCCTCCAGCTCCCTTTTTCTTTCTCAAGGTTGCTTTGGCTATTCGGGGTCTTTTGTGTTTCCATAAAAATTGTGAAATTTTTTGTTCTAGTTCTGTGAAAAATGCCAGTGGTAGTTTGAGAGGGATTGCATTGAATCTGTAGATTGCTTTGGGTAGTATACTCATTTTCACAATGTTGATTCTTCCAATCCAGGAACATGGTATATCTCTCCATCTATTTTATCATCATTAATTTCTTTAATTAACGTCTTATAATTTTTTGCATACAGGTCTTTTGTCTCCTTAGGTAGGTTTATTCCTAGATATTTTATTCTTTTTGTTGCAATGGTATATGGGAGTGTTTTCTTAAATCCACTTTCAGATTTTTCATCATTAGTGTACAGGAATGCAAGAGATGTCTGTGCATTAATTTTGTATCCTGCTACTTTACCAAATTCATTGATTAGCTCTAGTAGTTTTCTGGTAGCATCTTTAGGATTCTCTCTGTATAGTACCATGTCATCTGCAAAGAGTGACAGCTTTACTTCTTCTTTTATGATTTGGATTCATTTTATTTCTTTTTCTTCTCTGATTGCTGTGGCTAAAACTTCCAAAACTATGTTGAATCATAGTGGTGAGAGTGGGCAACCTTGTCTTGTTCCTGATCTTAGTGGAAATGGTTTCAGTTTTTCACCATTGAGGATGATGTTGGCTGTGGGTTTGTCATATATGGCCTTTATTATGTTAAGGTAAGTTCCCTCTATGCCTACTTTCTGGAGGGTTTTTAACATAAATTGGTGTTGAATTTTCTCAAAAGCTTTCTCAGCATCTATTGAGATGATCATATGGTGTTTCTCCTTCAGTTTGTTAATATGGTGTATCACATTGACTGATTTGCATATATTGAAGAATCCTTGCATTCCTAGGATAGACGGCACTTGATCATGGCATATGATCCTTTTAGTGTGCTGTTGGATTCTGTTTGCCAGTATTTTGTTAAGGATTTTTGCATCTATGTTCATCAGTGATACTGGCCTATAGTTTTCTGTCCTTGTGACATCTTTCTCTGGTTTTGGTAGCAGGGTGTTGGTGGCCTCGTAGAATGAGTTTGGGAGTGTTCCACCCTCTGCTATATTTTGGAAGAGTTTGAGAAGGATAGGTGTTAGCTCTTCTCTAAATGTTTGATAGAATTCCCCTGTGAAGCCATCTGGTCCTGGGCTTTTGTTTGTTTGAAGATTTTTAATTACAATTTCAATTTCAGTGCCTGTGATTGGTCTGTTCATATTTACTATTTCTTCCTGGTTCAGTCTTGGAAGGTTGTGCATTTCTATGAATTTGTCCATTTCTTCCAGGTTGTCCATTTTATTAGCATATAGTTGCTTGTAGTAATCTCTCATGATCCTTTGTATTTCTGCTGTGTCAGTGGTTACTTCTCCTTTTTCATTTATAATTCTATTGATTTGAGTCTTCTCCCGTTTTTTCTTGATGAGTCTGGCTAATGGTTTATCAATTTTGTTTGTCTTCTCAAAGAACCAGCTTTTCATTTTATTGACCTTTGCTATGGTTTCCTTCATTTCTTTCTGATCTGATATTTATGATTTCTCTCCTTCTGCTAACTTTGGGGCTTTTTTGTTCTTCTTTCTCTAATTGCTTTAGGTGTAAGGTTAGGTTGTTTATTTGAGATGTTTCTTGTTTCTTAAGGTAGGATTGTTTTGCTATAAACTTCCCTCTTAGAACTGCTTTTGCTCCATCTCATAGGTTTTGGGTTGTCGTGTTTTCATTGTCGTTTGTTTCTAGGTATTTCTCGATTTCTTCTTTGATTTCTTCGTGATGTCTTGGTTATTAAGTAGTGTATTGTTTAGCGTCCATGTGTTTGTATTTTTTACAGATTTTTTCCTGTAATTGATATTTACTCTCATAACGTTGTGGTCAGAAAAGATACTTGATAGGATTTCAATTTTCATAAATTTACTGAGGTTGATTTGTGACCCAAGATATGATCTAATCTGGAGAATGTTCCATGAGCACTTGAGAAGAATGTGTATTTTCGTTTTTTTTGGATAGGATGTCCTATAAATATCAGTTAGGTCCATCTTGTTTAATGTATCATTTAAAGCTTGTGTTTCCTTATTTATTTTCATTTTGGATGATCTGTCCATTGGTGAAAGTGGGGTGTTAAAGTCCCCTACTATGATTGTGTTACTGTCTATTTCCCCTTTTATGGCTGTTAGCATTTGCCTTATGTATTGAGGTGCTCCTATGTTGGGTGCATAAATATTTACAATTGTTATATCTTCTTCTTGGATTGATCATTATGTAGTATCCTTCTTTGTCTCTTGTAATAGTCTTTGTTTTAAAGTCTGTTTTGTCTGAATGAGAATTGCTACTCCAGCTTTCTTTTGATTTCCATTTGCATGGAATATCTTTTTCTGTTCCCTCACTTTTGGTCTGTATGTGTCCCTAGGTCTGAAGTGGGTCTCTTGTAGACAGCATATATACAGATACTGTTTATGTGTCCATTCAGCCAGTCTATGTCTTTTGGTTGGAGCATTTAATCCATTTACATTTAAGGTAATTATCGATATGTATGTTGCTATTACCATTTTCTTAATTGTTTTGGGTTTGTTATTGTAGGTCTTTTCCTTCTCTTGTGTTTCCTGCCTAGAGAAGTTCCTTTAGCATTTGTTGTAAAGCTGGTATGGTAGTGCTGAATTCTCTTAGCTTTTGCTTGTCTGTAAAGTTTTAAATTTCTCCACCAAACCTGAATGAGATCCTTGCTGGGTATAGTAATCTTAGTTGTAGGTTTTTCCCTTTCATCACTTTAAATACGTCCTCCCACTCCCTTCTGGCTTTCAAAGTTTCTGCTGAAAGATCAGCTGTTAACCTTAGGGGATTCCCTTGTATGTTATTTGTTGTTTTTCCCTTGCTCTTTTTAATATTTTTTATTTGTATTTAATTTTTGATAGTTTGAGTAATATGTGTCCTGGCGTGTTTCTCCTTGGATTTATCCTGTATGGGACTCTCTGTGTTTCCTGGAATTGATTAACTATTTCCTTTCCCATATTAGGGAAGTTTTCAAACATAATCTCTTCAAATATTTTCTCAGTCCCTTTCTTTTTCTCTTCTTCTTCTGGGACCCCTATAATTCAAATGTTGCTGCGTTTCATGTTGTCCCAGAGGTCTCTGAGACTGTCCTCAATTTTTTTCATTCTTTTTACTTTATTCTGCTCTGCAGTAGTTATTTCCACTATTTTATCTTCCAGGTCACTTATCCGTTCTTCTGCCCCAGTTATTCTCCTATTGATCCCTTCTAGAGAATTTTTAATTTCATTTGTTGTGTTGTTCACCATTGTTTGTTTGCTCTTTAGTTTTTCTAGGTCCTTGTTAAACGTTTCTTGTATTTTTTCCATTCTATTTCCAACATTTTGGATCATCTTTACTATCATTATTCTGAATTCTTTTTCAGGTAGACTGCCTATTTCCTCTTCATTTGTTAGGTCTGGTGGGTTTTTACCTTGCTTCTTCATCTGCTGTGTGTTTCTCTGTCTTCTCATTTTGCTTAACTTTCTGTGTTTGGTGTCTCTTTTTCGCAGGCTGCAGGTTCGTAGTTACCATTGTTTTTGGTGTCTGCCTGCAGTGGCTAAGGTTGTTTCAGTGTGTTGTGTAGGCATCCTGGTGGAGGGGACTAGTGCCTGTGTTCTGGTGGATGAGGCTGGATCTTGTCTTTCTGGTGGGCAGGTCCACGTCTGGTGGTGTGTTTTGAGGTGTCTGTGACCGTATTATGATTTTAGGTAGCTTCTCTGCTAATGGATGGGGTTGTGTTCCTGTCTTGCTAGTTGTTTGGCATAGGGTGTCCAGCACGGTAGCTTGCTGGTCATTGAGTGGAGCTGGGTCTTGGCATTGAGATGGAGATCTCTGGGAGATTTTCGCCGTTTGATATTACATGGAGCTGGGAGGTCTCTGGTGGACAAATGTCCTGAACTTGGGTCTCCCACCTCAGAGGCACAGCCCTGTTGCCTGGCTGGAGCACCAAGAGCCTGTCATCCACATGGCTCAGACCAAGTAGGTGGGGAGTTTCTTGCCTTTTGGGAGGTCTGAGATCTTCTGCCTGCATTCAGTAGGTGTTCTGTAGGAGTTGTTCCACATGTAGTTGTATTTCTGATGTATTTGTGGGGAGGAAGATGACGTCCATGTCTTACTTTTCCGCCATCTTGAAGCTTCTCCCACATATTTGTTTTTTTTGTTGTTGTTGTTGTTTCAACTTTTAATTAACATTTAACTCTATGATAATCACTGTGCTGACCCAATAAACATTCTGTTTTTGTTTGCAATGCCATGCTCCAATTTGACTTTTTCTTTATGTAATCCAAACTCTTTCTAGTTTTCCAATTTTATGAACTAATTTCTATAAGGATATTTTTAAAACCTATACCCCAAAAACAAAGCATTGAGTTTGAAATCTACATTTCTTTAAAAATCATTCTGTATGTAAGAAGAATGGAACTATAAATGAGTTCAGAAAGTTCAGATTCAGTAGTATGTTATTTATCGTAATTATTCTTAGTACAATTTATACGATTTCTGAACTTTTGGAGAAATACAATTCGTTGTATCTGTAGATTTATCTGTTCTCAATGATTACCAAGAGAAATTCCCTTTCAGTTTCATTTACTCTTCTTTCTTTCTATGTACATTTAGGGCATCCCCTGATTTTACATTTGTTTGTAAAAAGTAAATATCTGGGGACCACACATAGCATACAGCATATTCATTATGCACTTTATATGCATTTCTTAAAATCCCCTAATATTTTCTTCTGAAAAGTAAGGATTGTCTTATAAAAATAGAGAATCTGGGATTAGCATTCAAAAATCCCATATATCTAGAAGTATGCTTCTGGGTCTGGTACTTCAGTGATTATTGTGAAGCCAGTAAAGCTGATATCCAATCTTTCTGTGTCCTTATTTAATACAAGGCTGATGTAGGAAGAGCTACTATTAAATTGTAAAGAAGGTCCTAGTAAAGGATCTATGAATCTCACTGAGGCCTGTCAAAATCGAGCAGCTAATAATCCTATAGACAGCCTGGAAAGCACAGTGCATGTGAGACCTGGGTGAGGAGTTTGTCTTAATTACCCATTTTAAAGTATCTCTCTATTTTGTTGAATTGCACAAGCCAGATAACCCTATGGCCACATGATCTATGCTCAGGATAGAGAAAAATAAGTAGAACTTGTAAGACTATTTGTTGCTGTTAACAAAGCTAAACTTCCCAATAAAATGTCACTTATTTTAATGTAAAGAACACAAAAGTAGGAATCAAAATACCTGAGTTCTGAGAACTCTTTTCTACTTACTTGCTTTTTGAGGTAGAATGCATACTTGTCAGATATTAACTGTAGGCAAAGAATAAAAGTCCATGCTGAGAAGCTTAGGTTAACAGGGTGAGTATAGGCTCTTAGTGTAAACCAGAAATAGCCAAGGATTCTAAACTATTGGGATTACTCTTTCTCTTAATACTGAATAATTCCAGTTTCCTTCCCAAGTCCTGTGGGAAGCCCACCACTAGGGCCACCCTTAGAAATATGGATTACTTGGCAAAAGTTTTTTTGGTGGAGGGGGCTTTGTATCATTTATTGTCAAATAGGCTGTTCCTGGATAATTTTACATCTCCCATCATAAAAAAAATATGCTAGTAATGTTGTTATTATTCACAGTGGCATGCTCTTTGGAACCTGTTTGTAATGAAACAATATAGATCTTCTTGCCTCTGAAGTATCCTAATTTCATGTATTTCATGATGGTTACATCACTACTGACACTGCTCTCTCCATAATGCCTGCCATGAATTCTGGCTTCCACTGATGCCTTCAAAGGCTGTTACTGGGCTTCACTGATGACGACCACATATGCAAGTCTTCCACAGAGTATGCAGAAAAATGTGAATTTTAATTTATTTTCTGGTCATCTTTAAATTTACAGTTTCAAATTTTATAGTGCAAACATAGAATAATGCATCTTCCAACCATGTTTCTCTTAAACTTGAAAAACTTGATACATTTTTTTCAGAAGTTTAAGCTTTTATCCTACTATTTAGTTGATTAAGAAATGCATCTTGGTCTACCAAGATGGTTTAAATTCAAACTAACATGTAATTTAATCTGCAGAATAAAGGTAATTTTCCTGTACTTAGTATGTTCATTACTTGTTAAGAACTACCACTAATTAAAGTCTTATGAGACATACTCTATGATAGAGGCATTCTATTCCCATTTTGTAAGTGAAAAACTGAGGCTTAGAGAGATGTTTAAGGGAAAAAAATTATATCATCAAAATGGCATAACTAATTTATCTGATAATAATTTATCTGAAAATAATTTAAGGTAAAGTATATGACACTGAATTTCAAAACTTGTCTTGCATTCCTATACCAAATATCAGATGTTGATATCTGTGCTTAATGAATTCAGCATACTTCATTAAATTTATAACACTGAAGTGTACTGAAAAGAAAAAGGTTATATGTGACAATGTTATAAACTGAATTGTTTCTACCCAAAATTCATATGTTGAAGCCTTAACTCCTATTGTGACTGTATTTGGAGATAGGTCCTCAAAGAAAGGCATCAAAGTTAAATGAAGTCATAAGAGTGGGGCCCTAATCCAGTAGGACAGGAGTTCACATAAGAAGAGAAAAGTGCATGTGAGGACACAGCAGGAAGGTAGTCATCTGCAAACCAGGAAGAGAGGTCTCACCAGAAACAAACCCTGTCAGCCCATTGATCTTGGACTTCTATTCTCCAGAACTGTGAAAAAAATAAATTCGTCGTTTAAGCCACCCAGCCTTTGGTATTCTGTTATGAGCGCCTGAACTAATACAGACTATAAAATGACCTTGCACTATTTCACATATTTTGACATTTTTATTGTTAAAGGGTTTTAAACCCCCTATGACAATAAATTTAAAGTTTCAAATTTTAGTGAGAAAATTCAAATTCTTTGCTCTTATTAATGAGTTTAATACTCATGGTACTTGTAAGTTATATCTTGAGAATAAAATAATATAAAAACAGATTAAAACAATATTCTTAGAGTATTTTTAATATCTTACCATGTCCTGCTGAACACATGTTTTCTCTAATTTCACATTATGTTATAGTAATAGATTTGAAATAGTCTTGGAGATATCCAGTCAATCTGGTCAGTATTTTTATAAGAGGACACCAAGGTCCAGGGGAGTTAAGTGATTTGTTAAAGGTCAGAGTTAAGTCCTGGAAATATGGGATTATAACCAGTCTACTATATCTAGTTAGTGTTCCTTCTTGCTGCTTTCTTAAATACTTTCTCCCATGTAGAATGTTTTTTATTTACAAACTGAGAAAACTGAGTTAAGTTTTATGTAGATTCAAAAAGATTTTTTAAAATTATGGTTTCTAGGAGATTTTATAGTGAAACAAATTTGGGAATATCAACATTAATTACATTTTTCTCTTACAGTCTGCTCTACTGGATGTGACATATACCCACTTCTCTCCTGCAACTTGGAACTACATCATTTGAACTATGTGTCCTCTGAGGTTACCACATCAGGAAAGGAGAAAGAAGAGAGAGAAACAATGGTTCCTAATGACACACATCACTTTTGCTTTCAGTTTATTGGAAAGAACCAGTCAACTGATTCCAATCTAACCGTAAAGGTGTCTGTGAAGATGCCCATAGAGGAGTGCTATGGACTGAAATGAATTGTCCCCAAATTCATATGTTGAAGGCCTACCCCCCATTGTAAGGGCATTTGGAGATAGACCTATAAGGACGTAATTAAGGCTAAATGAATTCATAATAATGGGGCCTTGATCCAGTAGAACTAGTGTCCTTATAAGAAGAGACACAGAGATCTCACTCTCTCCATCTCTATGTCTCTATGTGTGCAAAAAGAAGAGAACATGTAGGTACAGTGAGATGATGGATGCCTACAAGCCAAGAGAAGAGGCTTCAGGATGAAACCTACCTTGTCAGCACCTTAATCTTGGACTTCCCAGCCTCCAGAATTATGAGAAATAAATTACTTTTGTTTAAGCCACCCTGTCTGTGCCAGTTTGTTATGGCAGCCCAAACTAATACAGAGGGATAATGAAAACTTTGTTGTGTCTCTCCTTTTCCTTTTTTGTTATTGTTGTTGCTGTTTCTATTATTATTTTAGTTTACAATCTCCTTATCCATATTGGAAATCAGATGCAAAGCAGACCTTATACTTTGATTAGAAGTTTCCTTTGTCAGAGAAGATATGTCATAAATAAATATATTTTTGTATTTGGAGAAATTTTGCATCATATGGATGTGACTTTGGCTTAGGAGAGCCAGTACAGTTTATGGGTTAAGAACATGGACTCTGAAAGCATCTGTCTGATTTGAACTCTAGCTCTACCATCTTCTGACGAATGACCTTGGAAAAAAATCACCTTATCTCTTTGTTGCATCAGTTTTCTCATCTTAAAGTATGGATAATAATTATCTTAAGTTATAAGGTTGTTATGCAAGTTAAATTAATTAATATGTGTAAAGTGTGTAGAACAATACCTGACACAGAGTAAGTGCTATTCATGCATTAGTCACTAAATAAAAATAAACAAGGGGTTCGTTAGAGAAATTTAGAGGTGGAAACTACGTTATAGATTGACTAAAAGTACAAAGGCACCTTCATTTTTAATACGAGTCTCATTATCTTGATTATTAATTTTGCATTTCTGAACATTTATAACACCTTAGAGAACAGTGAACTCCATGACGGGCTCCACATAAAAAGATATTTGACAGCCAAGTAAGTTTGAGGAATTTTGCATGTTAAATAAGATGACAAAGAAGTCATTCAGAAGAGAAACTGTTTAAATTTGTTTAGCCAAGAGCTTTCCTAACTTATTCTGAATATGAATCCATTTAGCAACACATCTGAGCATCTTAGGAAACTAATGTTCCATGGAACACACTGTGGAAAATGCTGTCATAGAAAGAACCTAGCACCTATTATAAAATAATAAAATATGCTCCTTTAGCTGGAATGTCATGAAGTAGACAGCAAGTTCCTGAGACCAGAAGCTAGACTATCCACTGTGGTTGGAGCACATGTAAAAGCAATAGGGAAATCTAACTGGTGGCAGATGCTTGGGGGGGATCTCATTATGTAGCATATAATAACTGAAGCATATGGTCAGAAGTCAGACTAGACATAAAGGTTCCTTAACATTGAATTGGAAGGTTGGGTTATTGTATTTTAAATACTTCCTGCGTAAAGTGAATACTGGCCCTACTAAAGTGACTAAGGCAATACACTGAAGCTTCAAGTCCTCACCCATGCACTGTGGTTGGCAAACTTCTTTAAAGTATCAGATAGTAAGTATTGTTGGCTTTGTAGCTATATAGCTTTTATCACAACTACCCACCCAGTATTGCCCTTGTAGCAGTGAAAGCAGCCACAGATAATACTTCAATGAATGATCATGATGGTGTTCAAATAGAATTTTTTGATCACTGAAGTTTGAATTTTATGTAATTTTCACATGCCACAACATGTTATTCCTCCTTTGATTTTTTTTTCAAACAATTATAAATATAAAAGCCATTCTTAGCTCGTGGAGTGTACAAAAACAGACAGTGCCAGGATTTATCCTATAGTTTGCCAACTCCTCTTTTTAAAATACAAAAGTTGAGTTATGACAACATCTAATAGGTCTTATATCAGAAACTAATTTTAATATTAAAAGATTCTACTTTGAACAGTGAAACTGACTTAAGATCAGGTTATTGACCATTAGCTTCAGAGCACAAACATCAGATATGATTCAGTCATTTTTTTAAAGAGGAGATAACCCTGCCATTGAGAACTATATTAATACTCATACAGATAATGGCTAAATTAAAAATAAATTTAAGAGAAAAATGTGGTGAATGGGATATTATTTGGAAAGGACATACTAGTTCCTGTATGTGTAAAGTTTACTGAAATTTTCAGAGTACAGTAGTGCTAACTGGGAGAAACGTATCCCTTAAGAAGAGTCGTTTCTGATACGAAAAGTGCTCTTTAAATATCACTTGGGACGACCAAAACACTTGCTAGAAATATACATGGTTATTGTGCATCTTAATGGGCTTAATTGAAGAGTTTAATAAATTTAGATCCAGCAGAAGTAATTGAAAAAGTGACTGATAATGCTAATAATATGTTGAAAGCATTAAAGGTCTAGAATTAGCTAATTCTATGGATATCTTCGGAGATTGTAAGCAATTATGACAGTGGTTATGCCAACTCAAAGCCAAACATCTGGATGCAAAGTGAAACATTCAGTCAATTATTCCAAAGCTTTCATGTTCAGGACAAACATCTGAATGATTCAGTGGAATATTCATTTTTTATTTAAATCGGTAGTACCTATGAATTACATTACAATGGAGGCCCTATTAAAGGAATGAGTCAGATTCTCTGAGTTGCCTTTTGTGATAGATACCAATCATTTTATGCTGAAAATTTAGTTATTTGTGTATTGATATAACAATGATGACTATAATACATAATAGAAATAGGAACATTGATAGACTAAATCAACAACCTGTGATCTGTGTTTCCCTGCTGTGTTCTCCAACCCACAATCCTGATCTAGATGGGTAAAAAATGCCAGTTGAAAACTGAGCCATAAAGTAGCTTTCTCAATGTTACCCAAAGTAAGCGGCAGAGATTAGTCTTCAATTTTATGATTCCTAAATAGACCATATTCTTCCAATATTTGTACTTGTTGCATGGCTTACAAATGGATGAATTCATTATATATCACTTAGCATTTTGCAGGCTTTTTCATAACAAGTAATAGATGAAAGGAATTAAAGAAATTGAGTGACTGAAGGTTACAGAGCTAGTAAATGGCAGGTGCTAGTTGCAAGCACAGGTTTTCCTGACCATTATTTAAAACGTCATTTTGTGTAAAATACAGGATGGAATCATGTGACGAAATGTATGTGATGAATTTATATTTAGATAAAGCTCCACATGTTAATGTAAAATAATGAAATTACTCATAACATTTAATATATTTTATAACAGATATCAGAAATGACTTATCATAAAGATATAAACTATATATGACCTATATTTAGAGAAAGTGAAAACACTACAAAATGTTAAATATAAGTAGTTTCCAATCAAATGTATCAATTTCCAATCAATTAATTATACCAGCATTTATAGCTTTAAAAAATATGGGGGCTTCCCTGGTGGCACAGTGGTTGAGAATCTGCCTGCTAATGCAGGGGACGCGGGTTCGAGCCCTGGTCTGGGAGGATCCCACATGCCGCAGAGCAACTAGGCCCGTGAGCCACAACCACTGAGCCTGCGCGTCTGGAGCCTGTGCTCCGCAACAAGAGAGGCCACGATGGTGAGAGGCCCGCGCAGCGCGACGAAGAATGGGCCCCGCTTGCCGCAGCTAGAGGAAGCCCTCACACAGAAACGAAGACCCAACACAGCCAAAAAAAGAAAAATAAATAATAATTAAAGGTGCTAATAATTTAAAAAAAAAATGATCTTTCAAAATTGGTATTGTTATTTTATTCAGCCAGATATCTACAGAAACTCTTTTGAGTTCAGAATCACCATTCAGCAAAGCATCTAGTACAGTGTGGGCCTTCAATACATGCTTATTGAAGTCAACCAGTAACAAGTCATATGGGAAAATCTGTCATGTATTAAGGAGTATTGCTCTTTATAATGATAAAGTTATAACTTTTGGAGAGCAAACGTTTTAAGCTAACTCTTCAATCTTACACTATTTAATTCAAAATTTACTGAGTTGGATTAAATAGTGTATTAATCAGAAAAGACTCAATTAAATGTTATCAGTTCTCTAAATTCAATTCCATCTCCACAAAACAAGTATCTGCCACCATCAAAGAAATGTGGCTTGCACAGCCCAAAGAAAATATGTCACCCATGACAATTATTTTGAAGTGGAAGGGAGAAAAAAAAAAACTCTGGCCCTTACAGGCAAAAGATAAAAAATGATTGTAAAAATATCTGTATCATTACATTTTATTCCTGCACCATGCATAGATGCATAGACAAAGGAGAAGAAAAGTCTATCCTTGTAAAGAACATATTAACTGCACAAACTCCATATTAAAAACTAGTATAAGAAATGTCTTCACTTAGGATTTATTTTTTGGTTTATATTTAGTTCTAATTGACAGACTAATAAATAAAGGTTACTGGTATTTTGGTAATTTTTAAAATCAAAGGTACAAAGATTTATTTAAATGTGTGTTTTAAAGAGAAGTATGAAATTAAAATAAGAATATGGAATATATGTTAAATGAACCTTACACATCTGCTGTATTATTAATAGCTTATTTAATTTAGTTCTTAGTCCTCAGCTTAATTGACCTTTCAGCATCATTTGAGACTGTTGACTGCTCCCTCCTTACACATGTACTATCTTCAATTGGCTTCCAGGACATAACTTTGCCTTGTTTATGTTTTTCCCTTTATACATCAGTATCACTGATTACTCCTAATCAGCATCCTCTGTGGCTTTCTCATTTCTCCTGGGCCTTTTAATGTTGAAGCACCTCCTGACTCAGTTCTTTAGGGCTTCTCCTTAATTTCTGCACTCATTCTCTTGGTAATCTGGTCTAATCCCATCTCTTTAAATACCATTAATATGGTGATACTCCCAACCTCGTTTCTTCAGCAGACTTCTTTTCCAAATTCTTACTTTTATATATTCAACTTCATCTATAGGCACAATAACTTCCATATTCCAAACTTGAACCATTAGTATTCACACCAGACTTGCCCCTCCAAGAGTCTACCTCATTTCAATTGACGGCAGCTGTATTCTTCTAGTTGCCAAGCCTAAAAACCTTGCAGCCATGGTTGATTTCTTTAATTATCTCACATTCTACACACATTGAATTAGAATTCATCAGTAAACCCTGTTGGATCTATTTTCAAAATAGGACCAAACCATTTCTTATCAAATCTATAGCCACAATTTGACTGAGCTACAATTATTCCTCATGGAGGTTAAGACTTTACCTTTCTAAAGGTTCTCTTCTATTTTCTACCACTACAGTCCAATTTCAACACAGCAGCCAAAGTGATCTCTAGGGCAGAAGGGGTAAACAATAACAAAGAATTTTTGTTCTTGGGGTGGCCAAACAAAAAAGCACATTTGGGTATTTCAATTTTATCCTATTACATGCCATTACCTGAGGTTAATGATGAATAATAAGACATTATGTTATAAACTATGGGAAAAACACTTCTGAGTTAAGATAAAATATGATGAAAACAGGAAATCTAAAATCAGATTATGCATAAGACAAAAATGGACAACCTTGGAAAACTCTCACTGACCTCCCTAATATTAACCTGCTGATATGGCAGGCTAACAAATTTTGGTATTAATTGTGATTTCTTTTAATATCAATAGAGTAGAAAAATTAGAATGAGGCAATTTCTTCATTTTCAACACCTTCCACCCCTACAAAAGTGGGAATTTGCATCAAGCAGGGCTTTGGGCCCTAAAGAATTGGGGTTTCTATTGCTCCCACGGTAGAAAGACAGGCTTTCTTTCCTAAAAGAGAGGACAATTTAAGTCTGAGAGATAGGGTTTGTGATCTGAAACTTTAAAATTAGGGGGTTTAATACTACTTAACTTGGAAAATTTATCTAGGACTGAGGGAGAGGTGATGTTTGCAGTTCCTGGAATAGTGCGAAATGATTCTTTAGACCACTAAAGAACCCAGAGTAGGTTATAGAAACTCAGACAATTGCAAGCTTAATATAAGTAGGAAAATAGCTTTATGGGGAAACACTGGGTAGCCACTTTGACACAGGAGCACAGAAGCAATGGAAGCATTCTTAAGCCTTTTTAGGGAACTCTGCAAACTTGGATTAAAAAAAAAAATTAAGTGGTCCTTTGAATACTGAAATTTAAATTCCCATCCACATGTGAAGTGGAGACTCAGGATAACTTAGATTTGTTTAAAAATAATAAAATAAATACAACTTTTCCTGCATCTCAGTATTATATTAGAGTAACCATCATAACTTTTACAGTAGATCCAGTCCATGCAGAGCAAATTAACATGCAGAGGATTAGATTAATTTTGGACATGTGATATGGGACTCACCAAAAATAGAAAAAATAAAAATTGTGGCCAGGTGTAAGAATGTGCTTTCTCAATGAACATCTCTGCAACTACAGCATCAACAGTGATAATATAGTACAGGTGCTAGAGGGAAAAGACAAGAAAGGAAAGTGAGCAAATGTATATAACTGGAAAATGACACTAATTAAAGAATTGTCTTCGAAGGAAAAAAACCTGGAATTTTAATTCTTGAGCATCCAATCATTTTTTAAAAGTGTACTTCAGGGAAAAGTCCATTCCAGTGTAGAAAAATAATATTCCAACTGATATAAAGCTCAAGTTAAATGAAGCTACATATCTATTTTAGCGTCTTGACAGCATTCATGACAAAAAGATGTATCATATATCTGTGTAGTTAAATGGCCTTCAAACTACTGCTTAAATCATGAAAAAATTAATTTAAAAACACATTTACTCAGATTGAACAGTATCCTATGTGGCATCCATGCATGCTGATCACTGTGAAGTTTTTGTTTGTGTGTTTCTCTGGCAATATCATCATGTGAAGCTTTATTACAGCACCGGTAAATATTTATGTCTCTTTTTTCTTTATAGAAGGTTGAGTTGTATGCCATTAATTCAAAGAAAAAAAAGAAATCTAATTTTATATTACACTGCTTTCCAATTAGCTCAAAACTGGTGTAAATGTAATAAACAGTACCAAAGGACAAGACTTTTAATTAATTTGTTACTAATAAAAATAATTTTGGTTACATCAGCAACAGTCATGGCAGAATAGAAAGGCTTACCCCTCACTTTCGCACAAAGACAGCAACAACAAAAAAAGATTTTAGAACTCTAGCAACTAGTTAAAAAGTTGCAGTACTTCAGAAAAGCTCAAACCAAAGAATGGATGCCTTGAAACAGGTAAGAAAAGTTGTTTCATAAAAACTGCAATGGGTAAACCTTCCCACAAGACAGCATAGGTTTGTGAAAATGGAAGAAAAGTCCAAATCACAACTTCTCCTTTGAGAGGGAACAAAGAGAAAAGTGAAATATCCATCCAATATTCCAGCTTTTGGGAGGACTGCTTTTGAGGAACTAGTTTTGTGCCACTTTATTTGGAGTGTTGATGGGGGAACTGGCATACTCTCAAGGCCTGGGGGCCCCTGAGAACAAAAGAGAGCTCAGCAACTTGTTCACTGCCAGAGAACCTGCAGTACTATGGAAAGACATCAGAAGGAGCAAGAGACTGTAAACTCTTAAAAAAGACACAAGCAAACCTCTCTAATTAGGAAATTACATGCACAGGCCCAAAGAAGACACATCCTTATAAAGGGTTTGAGAGTCCCTGAGAATCTTTAGCTGGGTTGATTGTCTTCCCCTGTTCAAAGACAGTCTGGAAGGTGGCTGTTTTTCAAATGCATATATCCCAGCAAAAAATAACAAGGCACATGAAGAGGTAGGAAAACATGGCCCAATCAAATAACCAAAATAAGTCTCCAGAAACTGACCCTAAATAAAAGAAGATCTATGAATTACCTGACAAAGAATTTGAAATAATAGTCATTGAGTCAATAATAGTCATTTAAGTCATTAATACGCATTAGAGTATTACAAGAGGACATGGACAACTAAATGAAATTAGGAAAATGAAGAATGAACAAAATGAAAATAATAACAAGATATAGAAATTATATAAAGAAAAAAAATTCTAGAGCTGAAGGATACAATAAATGAGTTGAAAAATTCACTAGAGTGGTTTAACAGCAGACTTGATTAATCAAAAGAAAGAATAAGCAAACTTGAAGATAGGTTATTTGACGTTATCCAATCAGAGGAACAAAAAAAAAAAAAAAAAAATGAAGAAAAGTGAAGAAAGCATAAGGGAATTATGGTATACCATCAAGCAGGCAAATAGTCACATTATGAGAGTCCCAGAAGGAGAAATAAGGGAAAAGGGCAGGGAGTTTTCCTGAAGAAATAGGGGCCCCCAAATTCTCAATATGAGAAAGAAAATGAACATTCAAAACCAGAAGTTCAAAGAATTCTAACTAAGATAACCCAAAGGCCCATACGGAGATACACTATAATCAAACTATCAAAAACGTAAGACAAAGAGAGAATTTTGAAACTAGCCAGAAAAAAGGTAACTTATCGCATACAAATGAGCTCTCATAAGGTTATCAGTGGATTTGTCAGCAGAAATATTTCAGGCCAGAATGGAGTGAGACATTATATTCAAAGTTCTGAAAGATAAAACATTTCCAAACAAGAATATTATATCTGGCAAAACTATCCTTAGAAGTGAAGGAGAAATATATACTTTCCTAGGTAAATAAAAGTGAAGGGAGTTCATCACCACTAGATCTGCTTTATAAGAATTGTTAAAGGGAATTTTTCTAGTTCGAGTGAAATGATGTTACACAGCAAAATGAAGCATATGAAAATATAAATCTTTCTAGTAAAGGTAAATAAATAGACAAATACAGAATCCTATAATACTGTAATAATGATGCATAAGTCACTTTCAATTATGGTATAGACTTGAAAATAAAAGCATAAAAAATACTGTAAGACTATGTTAATGCATGCACAATATAAAAAGGTACAATTTGTGACAATATTAACAAAGTCTGGGAGCAGAAGAATTTTGCAAGCAATTTTAGTTGTTATCAGTTTAAAATACATTGTTATAGGAGAGCTATGTTAGTAAGATGACAGCCTCCATCTCTCCACAAATAACAATTAGACATCTATCCACTAATGAAAATAGCTCTAGGAGAGTTCAAGAATCCACTTACAAAGCTTCAGCAACATAGTGGAGCAAAAAATCTGAGAATAAGGCACAAACGGGGTAGGAAGAACAGTTTCATTTTGTGTACATCATCTCACCCCCCAGACCAGCGCCAAAATGGAATTCTCCAGCCCCAGCGTGTTCCCCTCATTGGAAAAAGGAGAGCCTGTTAAGGGACCAGCTTCCCCCATCTTTCAGGGTACTGTATGAAGGCTCCAATTTAGGTTCACCCCACCCAGAGACTGGAATAGCAGAGATGTCTAATGATGACTAGGAATAAAGAAGAAGGGCAGGGGCTGTCAGTATCAACGACACAGCGGGAGTGACCATGGTCCGCAACAGCCTGATCTATAGAGGATCTAGCAGCATTCACTCCTGAGGACCTCTACAGCCTTCGTGGATACTGCAGTATACTTGCAGCTTTTAACACAGGGGATCCTGTCATGGACCTCAGCAGACTGCTCCTCAGAGGACCCCAGCTGCTTTCACCACTGAGGAAAACAATGACCAGCACAGTCACCGTGCACCCCCTTTTACTTTTGCCACCAAGGGTCCTACAGATTTTTTCTTTCACAGACTCCAGCTGCCTGAGTCCTTCTCTGCCCCACTCCTACTGTAGCTGCCCCATCCAATGCTGCTGTGAACACATCAGGACCCAGGACTCAGTGTGGCTACACCACCTGAAGCCAGTCTCAGGCTCTGTGGCAGCATGCATGAATTACACCAGCCTACCCCCTCACAGCTGACTCCCACTGCCACATGCATGTCCACTTTAGGCTCTACAGCATATAAGTATGCACAAAAATCCCAGGCTTCTACAGCTGCTTGGGCACCCAGAGATACCCACAACTCCTGTCACTGGCCTGCATTGCTTTACACAACCACAGCTAGCCCCTGCAGCCATGCACCTGCACTCTGTCAGCCCTGACTGCCATAACAAGCCACCATCACCATGTGGGTGCCTACAGCTACCCTCTACAGCTGCATAAGTGCATGATAACAGCCTGAGCCTTCATAAAAGTATTATGTGCCACAGTTGGCCCTGGTCCTGGCCCTCACAACTATCTGTATACCTGGATAAAATCTATGTCACTAGCGTGGGCAAACCACTAGCTGTAGCCACCACTACCACCTGTCTTGATCCCTCACCACTGGAACTGGAGGCACTGCTGAGGATCTTAATAACCCTAGCAGCCATGATGTACACCCCTCAGCTCTTGCCATCAAGAGCCACAATGTTGTCAATGGGATGGAACCAGCTGCCTGAACTAAGACACCATGATCCCACAAACCTGGAGCCATCACACAACCCCTGCAACTGGTGTTCCACACCACTAGTCCCAAGACCACAGAGGCTGCAATGTGTTCCACCACAGGTGAATGTCTTTAATGAAGCCAGTCCATAACTCTGGAAGAGATGACTCATTCCTCAAATGTGCAAATACTTATGCAAGGCTCCAGGGATCACAAGAAAGCAGAGAAACATGAAGAAAGCAGAGAAACATGACACCACCAAAGGAGATAGAACAACACTCTCTTGAACAACCAGGGGCTCAAAGAAGAAATTGAAAGGGAAGTCAAAAAAATATTTGAAATAAACAAAAGTGGAAACACAAAACACCAAAACTTACGGGATGCAGCAAAAGCAGTTCTAACAAGAAAGTTTATAGTGATAAATGCCTACCTACATCAAAAAAAGAAAGATATCAAATAAAAAAACCTAACATCACACCTCAAAGTATTAGAACAAATGAAGCCCAAAGATAGTAGAAGGAAAGAAACAACAAAGATGACAGTGGATATAAATGAAATAGAGGTTAAAGAGACAATAGAATAGATCATTGAAACTGAGAGCTGGGGTATTTTTTTTTGAAAATATTAAAAAATAGACAAAAATTTAGCTACTCTTACCAAGAAAAAAAGAGAGAAGACTCAAAAAATCAAATCATGAATAAAAGAAGAGCCATTACAAATGAAATAACAGAAATATAAAGGATCATAATATTACCCTAAACAAGTATATGCCAACAAATCTGATAACCTAGAAGAAATGGATAAACTCTTAGAAACACACAATTGATCAAGACTAAATCATGAATAAATAGAAAATTTGAACAGAACAATAATAAGGAGATTGAGTCATTAATTGAATACTCCCAATAAATTCCAGGACTAGATGGATTCTTCGGCGCATTTTACCAAATATTTAAAGAGGAATTAATATTGATCCTTTTCAAACTGTTCCAAAAAATTGAATAAGATATAGTAATAAACTAATAATAAACTAATTTGCAAGGTCCACATTACCCTGATACCAAAGCCAGATAAGAACACTACAATAAAAAAAAAACAAAAAAAAAAACTATAGACCACTCCCCCATGGATACTGATGCTAAAATCCTCAGCAAAATACAGGCAAACTGAATTTAATAACACATTATAATGATTATACACCATGATCAAGTGAGATTTATGTCTGGAATGCAAGGGTGATTCAGCATATAAAAATCAATCAATGTGGTGCACCACATTAACAGAATAAAAAACAAAACCCACAAGATCATTTCATTTGATTCAGAAAGAGCCTTTGAGAAAATTCAACAACCTTTCATGATAAAAACACTCTGCAAACTAGAATAAAAGGAAATTACCTCAACATAAGACAAGCTATATATAAAAAGCTCACAGCTAACATGATACTCATTGGTAAAAAGCTTCCTTTCTAAGATTAGGAAGAAGGCAAGACTGAGAGAGGTCTCATATTTTTATTCAACATTGTAGTGAAAGCCCTACGCAGAGCAATTGGGCAAGAAAAGGATAAAAAAGGCATGCAAATCGGAAGGGAAGAAGTAAAATCATCTCTGCTCAAAGCTGGTATGATTTAATATGTAGAAAACCCTGAATATTCCACACCAAAAAAAAATTTACTAAAACTAGTCAACAAAGTACTTCAGCAAAGTAGCGGGCTACAAAATCAACACGCAAAATAAGCTGTGATTCTATACATTAACAATGGGCAATCTGAAGAGGAAGTTACGACCACAATCCCATTTACAACAGCAACAAAAAGAATGAAATACTTAGGGATAAACTTAATGAAGAGGCATGTTGAGAGTTTAAATTACTCCATAATATTGCATTCATTTTGTGTAGCTAAGTAGCCTGCAGGGGGCTTGAATTGTCATTAGTCCCTCCCTCAAGGACATGCCTTAGATAACACCTCAGAGTCACAAGTAAATGTAAGTTCCTGATATGATTCCCTCAATGCCCCTTGTAATAAACAGTCTCCTCTGTCTCCCAGCTCCTTCCCTTGTGTACCTCTTAGATAAGACCCCAGTGGAGCTAAAACCCACATGCACTTTTTGTTTTGAATTCACCAATCCAGGCTTACCCCAGCAACCCCAAAGCATTCCACCTGCGAACCCTAATAAAGGGAAGTGTCCAAGGTTCTGTTGCTCACTCTCTGCCTGTACTTGGCCTTGACTTTCCCATGTGGTTCCTTGAGGCATGCTGAGTACCTCCTTCAGGACCTATAAGTAATAAACTTCTCTATTTCACTTTCTCTTGTGGTCTTTTATTGACCTATGACTCACTACCGAAGACTCTGAGGGTCTTCTTAACAAATGTTAATTTAACAAAAAAATCACAAGGCAAAGGACTTGTACTGAAAACTACAAAATGTTGCTGAAAGAAATTAAAGAAGACATCAATAAATGGAAAGACATCTAGTGTTCATGGATTAGAAAAAAATATTGTTAAAATGTCCATACTACCCAAAGTGATCTACAGATTCAATGGAATCCCTATCAAAATCTCAATGGCATTTTTATTTTGCAGAAATAGAAATAAAATTCTAAAATTGACATGTAATCTCAAAGGATACAAAATAAAAACAATCTTGAGAAAGAAAACAAAGATTCGAACATCACACTTCCTGATTTCAAAACCTATTACAAACCTACAGTAATTTAAACATTGTGGTACTGGTGTAAAAACAGACACATAGACCAATAAAAGCAAATAGAAAGCACAGAAATAAATCTTCACCTACATGATCAAATGATCTCTGACAAGGTTGCCAATAATGGGAAAAGGATATTCTCTGGAACAAATGGTGTTGGGAAAACTGGAAATTCACACGCTATAGAGTGAAGTTGGACCCTATGTTACACCATATACAAAAAGTTACAAATAGATTAATAACCTAAAAATAAGACTTGAAACTATAAAACTCCTAGCAAAAACACAGAGGAAAAGCTCTACAACATTGGATTTGGCAAAGATATTACAACAAAAGTTCAAGTAACAAAATCAATAATAAACTAGTGGGACTACATCAATCTTAAAAACTTCTGTTAAGCAAAGAAAACAACCAATAAAGTGAAAAGACAACCTATGGAATGGGAAAAAATTATTTGCAAACCATATATCTGATAAGAATTTAATATCCAGAATATATAAAGTTCTACATCTCAAAAACTACAACATAAATAATCTCATTTAAAAATGGGTAAAGGACTTGAATAGACATTTCTCCAATTAAGATATATAAATACCCCAAAAGCACATGAAACATCTTCAACTTGACTAAACATCTGGGGAATGCAAATCAAAACCACAATGGGATGTCATCTCACACCTGTTAGATGGCCACTATCACAAAAAATAGAAAATACAAGTGTTGGCAACAATGTGGAGGAATTGGAACCCTTGTCTTTTGTTGGTGGGCGTGTAAGATGGTGCAGCCATCATGGAAAACAGTATGAAAGTTTCTCCAAAAATTAAAACTACTGTATTATCCACCAGTTTCACTTCTGGTATATATTCAAAGTAATTGAAATCAGGATCTTAAAGAGAAATTTGTGCTCCCATGTTTATTTCAGCAATATTCACAATAGCCAAGATATGGAAGCAATCTAAATGTCCATTGACAGGTGAATGGATAAAGAAAATGTACATACATATAGTGGAATATTATTCAGCCTTAAAAAGAAGGAAACCCTGTCATATGATACAACACCAATGAACCTGGACTACATACTGTTACGTGAAAAAAGCCAGTCACAAAATGACACATACTGCATGATTTCACTTATGACAGGTATCTAAAGTAGTCCACCTCTTAGACACAGAAAGTAGAATGGTAGTTGCCATGGGCTGGGAAAAGGGGAATTATTGTTTAATTAGTATAGAGTTTCTGTTTTGAAAGATGAAAAGGCTCTAGAGATCTGTTGCACACTTAAAAATAGTTAAGATGAAAAATTTTATTTTATGTGTTTTTACCACAGGAAAACAAAGAAGGAGAGAGCACTCCATGTAGCCATACGAAAATTTTCCAACATGTGCATTTTATGTAAATGTGACAAGGAATAGAACTTGCTACCATCTGAATTAAAGATGGGAGAAAGACTATACATTGCTTTTGCATGTATATGCATTAAACAAATCTCTGGAAGAATGAAAAATAACTTCCCTAGGTATTAAACAAAATTGCTACCTATTATATTGGAGCTAAAAGATTTCAATGATATAAGACTGGAACTCTCAAACACTGTGTCTGAGAAAGTGCAAAAAAATACCTAGAAAGCTTTAGCTATGGTTTGCATTGGATAAAGAGAAACAAGTATTTAAACACAAGCTATAAATGTCCTTATGCATGAAAAACAGGCAATATTTCTTTCTTTTCCAAAGAAACTGAGAAAAGTAAAAGCTGGATCTAGAGATCACAGAGAATGAAACTCTATCAGTTATATGACTATAAAAATAACAAAGAAGCATCAAAAACACTTGAGATGAGTTATTTTTGTCTCTTTTAAACTGAATTCTTTATTCAGTTCACCTTTTAGTCACATTTCCTGAAGCCATCTATAATGCAGTTGGCAGTCATGACATTTTGGAAAAAAATGTATATGAAGGGGCACATCAAGCATACTTGGTATTCTTTTCTATTTTACTTTTTCTTTTTTTTTTTTTTTTTTCCTGTGACTGCATCCTTCAAATATTGCTTTAGACATAGCACTCAAAGCATCATGAAATTCTAGTTCAGCAAAATATCTGGTTTTAGTTCTAGACAAAAATGGAAAGATCCGGTGGTCATAAATCTGTGAATACAATTTATTGAATACATTTTTCAAGTCATTGCTGTGAGACAGACCAAATTGAAATGAGTCTATGTGCATGTCTGTTTTATTCCATTTTATGTGAAAAGGTCCACCCTGGACTGGGTCCAAATCGACAAAAGAGCTTTAGAAGAGTGATAAATTTTAATACATCTGTTAGCTGCTAGTGATTAATGGCCATATCTCAAACTCTTTAAGAAGTTTGAGATTTAAAGTGTCTCACCACTTCTCGGTAGATTTATCAGAGACAGTTAACTGATGTTTCTACAAGGAAAATTACCTACACGAAAAAGACTACCTGTTAGAAGTTGATTAGAGATATAACTAGTATAATAAGTATCTTTCACATTATCCAGGCTCTTTCCTTATGGAAAATGCTAGTTTACATGAAATATAATTTTATTAGTTTAACCTAATGACCAAGGTAATGGAAATTAATTAAATCTGATTGACAAGTTCATTAAAACTGTGTAATTCAGATTCCATTTATCTAGTGAGGTTATTACAAAAGTATTTTCTTTTTGAAAGTCATCATTGTATTTGTAAGAAAAGTTTACATTAATCCAATTTTCTCCAAAGTAATGGTAAATTTGTAGAATAAAATCTCCGACAGGAAATAAAGGTCTACATACTAATGTTACTTCCACAGAATAATTGATGTCATCGTATTTCATGTTACATGCTTTTCCTTGATCTGTCTTTGTAGCAGTTGGCAGCTACTAAGTTTTTGTTAAAATAGTTTATAAATACACAAAAGATTCACTTGTACTCTATTTGAAATATTAGTAAACATAAAATGACAACTTTAAAAATGTAAACTTATTCAACCTACAGTTTTATAAGCCCATAGATAATTAATAGGCTCACTTGAGTGTAAGAACTTGCCTACACACTAGTTATGATCTTGGTCACTCAGTATTTTCATCTTGGAGGATTTGCTAAGTAGTTTACAATTCACCGATTACAATTCTGTTTATTTTTTTCACTTGAATATATACCTAGAATGACAAGGTAACTCTCTTTTTGCTGAAGATGTTATAATAGCACAATGACAAGTAAGGCTTTGTTTGTAAAAGAAGAAAGGCCTTGATTCTAATAAAATCCATTGTTGAAGCAGATCATTGAGAAGACATGACCCGTTGTTTGACCTTGAGCTGGACCCTGGAGTTGGAGGCTTCCCACCCTGTCCCCTGTCCTTGAAATGTGTTCTGCTTGCCTTCCCACTTCTCAGAAGCTGCCCCAAGGGTACAGCCTTGAGCTAGAAACGTGGTGTTGAGATTATCTGGATGGTATACACGACTGAACCCAATTACGAACTCTATATAAACTTTCAAGGTTTGGCAGGCGGGTGCAGAAATCTACTCCTCTTGTGGCTGCCCCCATAAGACAAGCCTCATAAGTAAGTTCCCTTGTTTATTAAACCTGACCCCTACCACTCTGGAGTGGTCTGCCTCTTCCTTTGTTCTCTCCCTGACTTTCACATATGGCGGCCAATTTCACATAACACCTAGGAAGCTCCTGAGGTTGGCAGATAACATCCATTATTCTGAACTTAATTCTATATTATCAAATATTGCTGCAAGCCATATAATGCTATAATACTATAAACTTAATGTGTCTCCAGTATTTTGGGACATTGTTTACTTTCACCTAAAACTATTGAAAGTCCTGTCAAAATCTTTATCAGTATATTCTTATTAACACTTAGATTGAAAATATTTCTCTCCCTTCGACTTACTAAAGACATTGTGCTACTATGGCTGTCTTCTTTCTTCTCTCATTTTTTTCTGCTTTCCTTTTCCTTCTCTTACTTCCCAAAGCCTCAACTTTCTCTTTTTCTCTGCTGACTTATTCCTTCAAAAGGGTCATTCTCTTTCACTGCATTCATTATCTCCTCTCTCCTGATGAATTTGAAGCTAATATTTCATACCAAGATTAATAATTTTTTCCAGTTCAGGCAAAACTTTGAAGGTAGTTATTTTAGAATATTAATTATTAAAAATTTAAATTGCCATCTAATGTATACGTATGTGTACTGAATCAATAATTTGATTTAACAACACTATGTAAATAGGTGCCAAATTATATTAGGGCTGTCCTGTAGGATAATCTCTAGTTATATACGATGTTGCAAAGACACCTACATTGTTACTAACATGCTCAATACAGCAATAATATTCACTATTGTGAAAAAGATTTCAAGTAATTTTAGGAAAGAAATGAAATTTGGTTATTATTGAAATCTTAGTATAGCTGTCTTAAGATTCAGTCCAACTTTGTGAAATGCTATTATCATAATGATAGATCTAACAATACAAAATTGAACTTTAAATTTTCTCTGCATGTTTGTAATTATAAGGCTCTTTTAGAGGAGAACAAAAAAGAGTGAAGTAAATTGAGGTTGGAAATAATTTGAGGCAATAGTTCTCAAAGCATAATCAAAATTTCTTACTTTGTTCAAATGTTTGCCTAGCTCTATTTGTAACTGAAAATAATGTATTAGTCACAACATGAGCATGCTTAATTTACCCCATGCGTAGAAAGTAAAGTAAAATAAAGTCCTTGATAATTCTTGTGCTGAGAGAATCATGAATTTAAAGCTCTTAATCTCTAAGGTAGAAAAGAAGTGATTACTGCATTTACTTATATGAAGCCTAAGAGTCTAATATGGATTCTTGTAAACTAGAGCAGTGATATTAGAAGTATTGCATGCTACAGAATATTGGGTGTATAAAAAGAAGAAAGAAGAGTCTAGAATAAAAAAAAATTGTATGTTTGATATTCAAAATAAAAACTATCTTTTACTTTATTTCATTCATAAATGCCAAAAATTAATTGTAAGAATTTAAAGAAATATATTTTGACATTTATGAGTAAAATATGGCAAATTACAAGCTAGCATGTGGAAGGGAAAGTAATGTTTATTATTTGGTGTGTGTGGGGTGTGTGTGTGAGATTGATAGAAAAATAACTGATAGGTGTTGGAAAAACCTAACCCCAATAATTCGGTATTTTTCTATGGTTATCAGAGAAAGAAATAGAGTAGAAAATTGAGCTGCACCTATGACCCAAAAATTCAAATAAAACATTAGTTAAAAACCAGAGGTCTTAGGTTAGCAATTAGTCTTCATGTTCATTCATACCAGATCTTCTACAAATGTAAAATTCATCTGTTGCATAGTGTTCTAGTTTCCTTTCTACATTTTAAGTTAAGGTACTAATGAGCTATGAACTGAATAGTTAGTACCAAGAGAAATAAAGCTCATGAAATACACCAAATTGGCGTATTCAGCTATTAAAATTATCGAGATTTTACATAATAAAGATTCAGGATAACCTTATGTTAAGAATACAAGCTTTAGAAACAGAATGAAAGGGCTTCAAATCTTGGCTTTAAAATTATTATCTATTATAGATATTAATATTTATATGTAATAGTCCTTTGGTAACTTTTCCTTCTACGTTTTAGAGGAGAAAAAGAAGTTCAGAAAGGAATACTAATGTGGTTTCCTTTTTAATTACATGGAATAATCTATGCATTGTTTCTAATATAGGTCTAGTATATACTAGTAAGTATTCGAGAAAAGAAAAGGAAACTTTTTTTATTAGACGTGTACATCACTGTTACTTTCATAGTTCAGAATCACTATGTTATTTATAATACAGTATCATTTTACCACTATATAAAATTCCAAAACTGACTTTGCCTTTCCAGCATTTTCCTTATCTTATTTTTATTGTCTTTCATCTAAAGGTATCTTATTGAGGAAGAGGAATCAAGAGTGGAGAGAGGATGAGTCATATTAACAAAATAATTTACTTTGCATTGGATATTTTGATCTAGTGGATACTACAGTGTTATTAATCATTACAAGATTTCATAACACTCCATAGACAGCCTTAGCTTAAAACTCATGAAGTTTGTCATTAAAGTTTGAAATTTGCATTATTAAATCAGATCAGTGAAGACTATCACCACACAATAGCTCTATATAGATTTTTTTTTTAAGTCTACTGTTTGAGGGAAACAATTTCAGGAGCACCAAAACCTTTCCTTTTAACATCCCAGCTTGCTCAGTCTTTCTCTCATCACACTCAAGTAAAAATGTTTTTGTATTCACCTACCAAGTGATTTCAAATGTAAAATAAGAATAATCAGTGTAGTGAACAAAAACAATGACAAAAAAGATAGGGTAAACATAGTGTAAATATTTAGTAAAAATTTAGTAAAGAACATTATATTTTTAAAGAACATATACCAGGGACATTATTTATCATCATTATTTTAAGAGTGAATGTTGTGTGCTATTTATTTTTCAGTTGGCATCATTTGTCTCAGCAGTGTAACTGAATCGTAAATAACATCATAAAGGTAATTCAATCATAAAACACAATATATAATTTCCCCAAATTTGAATAAAAACTCATTTTTACTATGAATTTCCTAGGGGAAAAAAAATAAAGTCCAAAGGAAATAAAGTCCAAACAACATCTTTTAAATCTTGTCTATTAAAGTTAAAAAAAAGAAAACAAAAACAAAAACCTGGAATTTATCCTCCTCACATTTATCCTCCTCACATACCCTCCTCTGTTTGTTCAGTCTTAGTTGTAGGAGTCTCCTGATGACTCCTGAAATTCAAGTCTAGCCAGTAAAATAAATAAAGAGTTTTTAAGATCACTCTGTAGTTTTTCAGTTTCACTAGCTTTCCAGTATTAGCCAAACATATGTAAAAGGAAGTCACAATCCATTGATGGGGCATTTCTCTCACTTGATAAACATCATCATATGCTATTTGTGATACCTTTCTTTCCCTTCTAGCATATTGGAAATCTCGCCTTTCATTTGAAAGTAAGTGTACTTCTTTTTTGATGAATCCCACAATTTGGATACTTTACTCACTGGATTAGTTTCCTAGGGCTACCATAACAAAGTACCACAAACTGAGTGGATTAAAACATAAGTTTATTGTTCCACAGTTCAGAAGGCCAGAAGTCTGAAAGCAATGTGTTGGCAGAGTCATCATCCCTCTGAAAGCTCTCGGGAATGACCTGTTCCATGCCTCTCTCCTAGCTCCTGTAGCCCCAGGTGTTCTTGCTTTGCAGATATATCCCTCCAACCTTCCATCTTCGCTTGGTATTCTCCCCGTGTCTTTACATCATCTTTCCTGTATGTGTGTCTGTCTTGGTACCCAAATTTCTCCTTTTATAAGGACACCAGTCATACGGTAGTAGAGCCCACCCTAATGACCTCATTTTAACTTGATTAATTCTACAAAAACCCCATTTCCAAATAAGGTCACATTTTGAGGTACTGAGGTGAGGACTTCAACATACCCTTTTTAAGGGGATACAATTCAAGTCAAAACACTCACCCATCACAAGTAATACTGAAATATCTCATGTAAAACTTGGACTACCTACAACAGAACATAATGCACATACCATGAAGTAGGTTAGTTCCTAAAGCAGAAAAGAATAAGAGATTGGGATACTCTCTACCTTCCTGTGGAGTAGTGACAATTAAGGCAAGATGCCAAAAACGTTTATTTAAATAAAACTTTTTCCATGAAAATCAATAGAGTGGGGCAGAAACAGTATCCATTAATATCCTTATTACTATTTGAAATGCTATTGACTTCTTATATCTTTCTAACCCATAAAATAATTGCTTGTTATCTGTCTTATTTGTTGCTGCACCTCCAGTTTTTGGCACATAACATATACTCGATTAACACTTGTTGGTTATTGGATGAATCTTTACATCTGGATGATGGGGTGTTGATTACTGTAAAAAATATTTTATAGACTTTATCTTTTTACTGAAGAAATAACACACAGTTAAATTATGGATTTTTGCATGTAGAAAAACAGCTTCAAAATATTAAGCCATTAATCCCTTCAACATGACATACCATTTTATATTAAATATTTATTATTAAAATGGCAACAAAACACACTCATGTAATTGTGGCTTTCTCTCAAGTGTAGTATCAAATAAGGATATCTCAGGATAATTTTTAGGTTCCCAAAGTATTCACAAGTATCAAACAGAAGGAGAAATTTGCTTTCACATTATTAGGAGAATGGTGTCAAAAAGTGCTGATAAAAGTGTCGACTTTGAAGCTAGAAGGTTTGTCTCTATTCTGTACTATTTTTATAAACTTCAAGAAACCATTTAATCCTACTAATCTTGTTTTGTGCTCATGAAAACAGTGATGGCAAGAGAAATAGACACAGCACAGGTTTGCTGGAAGGATCAAACAAAATGATACAAAAATATTTCATTAGCACTATACAAATAGCAGTTAATATTTCATCAGAGAGCTCTTTGTGAAGATTGTTGAAGTTCATGCATTTTTTTTTAATTGCAATGTTGACAATGGATATTCCTGAAAGCTGGGAAATGACTCTAAATTATACTTCATTAATAGAAAAATACCGTCTTTTCATTACAAAGGGGTAAAAATAGATCGTATTTGTAAAATAAAAGTTAGACTCTGAAAAATCCAGTTCTCAAACTAATCATACACTTAAAACATTCCATATATAAAAAATTCCCAAAGATTTCCCCATTATTTTGGGAAAGAGCTTCAAAGAAAGAGTTAATGTCATTCACTTTTATCTATCACATGAAATGATTCACTTGAATTCTAAAACACTACACATTTTCAAATCAGAAGTTTTAGCCTTCAAATTACAAAAGTTCTACTAGAGTGTTTTTAAGTTATTCAGGTGTATTTGTCTCATAAAAAATGACTGAGTGTAAGTTGTCCAGGGTGGGTATGATGGTTCATCAGGATACCAAAGATAGCAAGGTGACTTTGAATTAGCCAAAGAGGAAAAGTAGATTATTTTCAAAAGACCAATGTTATTCAATACCTGACTTCTCAATAATTTCTCAGTAGCAACAAAGGAAACCTGAGGACAGTGGGAAACATCCTCAAAGTATTGAGAAAAATATGTGTCTCATAAATTATACACACTGAGAAAATATTTCAAGAATTAGAGTAATAAGAAAAAAATCCTTTCAAACATACAAAGTAGTTTGCAAGTTATAACTTCTCTCTAGGAAAATTCCTAAGGTAAGTGGAAAGATAATTAACCCAGATGGAAGTTCAGTGGTACAAGAGGAAATAAACAGTAAATATGAAAAAAATTAGTTGAGAAAAATGAAACGAAAAATAAGTATTCAAAAGTAGAAAAACAAAGGGAAGGGAAAAGGGTACCATAAACATAACTAAATAAGGTCTTAGAAATTAATCTAAGTATATCAGTAGAAATAATAAATGAAAATGATGTATATAACCCTGTCAAAGAAAATGTTACATTGGATGAAATATTAAATCCATCTTGATACTGCTTACAAGAAACAGAATTAAAATGTAAGTAAACTGAAGGAGTGAAAGAGTGGGAAAACTACCAGGTAATTATAATAGAAATAATGCTGGAATAGTCACATTAATTTCAGACAAAATGTTATAAAACATTACTAGAGATAAAGAGGGTAGTTCTCTAATGATAATGGCTTACTTCATTAGAAGTAAGTTCTCAAGTTCTCTAATGGCTTACTTCATCAGAAGATGCAATAATTTCTACAACATACCTCCTCAGTAACAAATTTTACACATACACGCACCTCTCACAACTCTGAGGAGAAACAGTAAAATACACATACTACTGGGAGATTTAAAAAGAAATATTCTTAAAATATGATTGATTAGACAGGAAAAATTTCAATAAGCATAAAGAATATTTGAACAAGCCAATGAATAAACTTCATCTATTAGACATATTAGAACACTGTACTGGGTATCAGTTGCTGTGGGTAAGGATTGCAGACAGGGATACATTGGAGATGGTTTATCTCTGCTCCAAAGCATCTGAGGCCTCACCTGAAAGATCTAAAGGCTGGAAAATGAAATGATGTGGATGCTCATTGACTCACAAGTCTTAAAGTTGATTTTATCGAGGGGTCTACCTGCAGCTATCAGAGGGAAAATCCACATGTCATCTCCATACGGTCAGACTTTCCTCAAAACATTGGGACCAGATTAAAAGTGAATAAAGATCAATATATCTATATTATAGATAGATCTATATAATACATAGATATAGATATATATAGGCATAGATATATATCAGTGTGGTTGATAGCAAAGAACAAAATAAACCAAAAAGCTAACAAAACCATGTATGTTTTGATATTAAGTAAAATAATTCCAAATATATCTTTAGGGATTGAAGAAGTAATCATTTTGAATATAAGATAATTTGTAGACATGATTAACACAATATCGTTATGCCTGACATAACCATTGCAATAACTGCAGATATAACCTCCCTAGACATACCTATTTTCATGGCACTCTGATTCAGTCTTCAATAGTTCCCATGCCTAGAAAATATGATAGCCCTATTTCTTATCAAAATCATTCTTCTCTAATTTTGACTTAAACTCTTTTTTTTTAATATGGTTTCTTTCCTACTTCTCCTTTCTATATGCATCTGATTTGCACAGACTTTACAGAGATCCACAAACACAGGTCAACTTTTGTCTTTATATTTTTAATCACACATTTCTCTATATGGAACATTACTCTCCACCATATCCATCAATTAAATTCTACCCATTTTGCAGGATTTATCTCAAATTCTGCCTCCTCAAGTACATACTCTGTGGTTCCTCCAACCCTGGGTAAAATTATTCTTCCTCTTTTTTACATGATCAAAAATACATATTTTGAAAAACTTGTTCAATAGCATATATCACTTCCTACCTTCTTTATTATTTTTGTCTTTTTATGTTTCAAGATCAGAGAACATGTACTATTTAACTTATATTTACCACAATGTAAAGCACCTATTGGAAGTCCAGGTATATAAAACGGGATCAATTAATATTTGCTCTGTTAAATTTACTTCACTTTTACATTCAATATGTACTTTCAGTACTTAGAAATAAATGTTCTTCAACAAGTACAATTCTAACTTCCCCAACATCAGAATATATAACGATCTCTTTAGTTTGAAGTTTTTATTTTTCTCCCCTCTCCTTTCATTCCTCCATCATAAAAAATTTTTGAAATATAGCATATTCACTCTTTGTCTTCTGATCTGCCACAAAATTTGATATACAAAACTTACAAGAATAGTGAAACTGACAGTGGTCAAATTTGACCAGTTTAACTTCTAACTGGCATCCAAATGACCCACATTTTCACACGTTTGAAACTCTTTACCTGTTGCTGCTAGATTACTTCCTCCAATGGCATAAGAAACTACATAGAATAAGTGACAAATATTGATAAACAATGTAAAAGTTTCAGCTGTATTTGTTGAAGCTATTTTTGTTGTTGTTGTTTTGTAAAATGTCCTCTGATATTCAAATTTCCTCTAGGAAGGAAAGTTTCATTTAGCCTTACACAGCCATCACAATGTTTTGCTCTTTATCCAGTATGGTCTTTCTTGGCAGACAGAAAAGACTAGTAGGGGGTTTAATTTCAGGAGTTTTCAGTAAATTTACCACAGTAACTGGAAGAAAGAAACCCATTTGTTTCCTGTAGGCATGGTCTAATCCCAGAGCTCTGTGATGTGAAGAATCAGAGGATGGTCTAGTAGGCTGAATGGACTTTAGCACTTCATATCTTTTCACACAAATGCAGAAGACAATTATTCCCTCAGGTTATAAACTCTCTTTTTATTTTCACCTTCATTGATTCACCACTAGTAGTGCAAATCAAAAGCAGGATATCTGCCTGCCTCTGTTTTTGAAGCTGTGCGTCCTGTTTCCATTATGCTATTTAAAAAAAGTTATTCTCTAGGGATCTGTTTGTAAGGATACACAAAAAATTTACCTTAATACCTCATATTGGTATTGAACCAGTTAGTGCTATTATATTATAAATTATATTATAAAATACATAGATTATTTTGTTAATTCACAATGTAAAATACATTGTACAAATAATTGCCATATATATTTTCAATATCAGTTATTAACTATTAATTGGAACATAGGGAAGAAAGTGGTGACTAGGTCTTTAACTCAGTTGACAGAAATATTCCATGATTCTTCCAACTGTAACTTTTGGTTGAAACAACTATTAATTTATCAATAAGTATGTAAATGTAAATTGTATGTATAAGTTGGAATGCAAAGAATGACTTAAAACTTATTTTATCGTCTCCATTCTAAGCAATTTTTATATATTAATTCATTAAAAGAAATGTTAGAATGTAGAGGTCATCATCAATGTCACCATCATTGTATACAGATGAGGAAATGAAACTACTGGATTGTTAATTAATTTGCCTCAAATCATACATGTAATAAGTGGTAGAACCTGAGATGCAAATCCAGTTAGTCTGTCTCTAGAGCTTGTGATCTTGGTCACTGCATTATACTGGATCCTTCTGTCTCTCCCTCTCATGCTGTCATGTAGCTATACGTTTGAGTAAACCTTTTTCTCTCATGCTCAGTGATGCCTCCATGTGAAAAATCATAAACTGATCAGTTTCACTGACCTGCAGATGGGAATTCTATAACCTGACTACATGGATCA